>NW_006408545.1:26948428-26962081 GCF_000296735.1 Chrysochloris asiatica | reverse complement strand
AAAAAAAAAAAAAAAAAAAGCTTACAAGAAGTTAAAGCAAAATGAATTAAAAATAAAAATCATGTTGGCCAAGTTGAGTCAAAATTTGAGCTTTTTAATGAAAATCATTTTCTTTTGGCTGCTGAGACTAATAATAACTTCCAGTAAGAAAATATAAAATAACTTCTGGTTATTTGAATATGCTGAAGTATTCCAATACTGGCTACCATATTAATATTCTGATATAACAGTGAAAGATGATGAGTATCTCATGATTGTTTATTTGTTTTTGTTTTTCCTGTCAACCTTAGTAAATAACTTGATTAAAGTTTACACAAAAGCATTATTTTTAATATATTTATGAAATTATTTTTATAAATTAAAATGCTAACTTAATATTATTGCATAAAATCAGTGATAAACATTTACTAAAATTTGGTGACTGGTAAACATGGTTAAAAGATGTCAAGTATAAGAGATATATAGCATAATTTAAAATTGTGAAATACCATTATAAAGCATTAAGAAAATATGAAAAATTGAGGGAATTACTATAATATGGATTTGTAAAGTTGTTTAGTTATTAGGTAATATAAGGAGTCCTGGTGTGATGCTGTGGGCTAATGCATCAGACTTCAAAGTCATTTGAACTGCAAGGTCTGTGGTTCATGCTTACCAGCTGCTCCTTGAAAACCCTATCTATACAGGGTCGTTATGGTTTGGAAATGTCCTGACGGTACTTAACAACAACAACATATGTAGTAAAATAAAATGCATAATTTAAAATGTGTTCCAGGCAGCACTAGATCTTGGTTTCTAGATATTACACTCTGACCAAGAAAATTTGTATAATTCTTACATCATACACAGAATCACTGTACCAAAGGAAATGGATGATGTTCAATCATTTCAAGAGGTAGCATATGATTAAGAGCCCATGATACTGAAGAAAGAAGTCCAAAGAACATTGAAGGAATTGGCAAAGAACAAGGCACCAGGAAGTGATGGAATAAAAATTGAAATAGTGAGGTGACACAGAAGGCACTCACTCATATATGACAAGACATTTGGAAGACAACTATGTGGCCAACTGATTGGAAGAGATACATATTTGTACCCATTCCAAAGAGAGGTGACCCAACAGAATGTGGAAATCATGGGACAATATCCCTGATATCCCATGCGAGTAAAATTTTAGTAAAGGTAATGCAGAAATGGCTGCAAGCATACATTGACAAAGAACTTCCAGAGGTTCAAGCCAGGTTCAGAAGAGGACATGAAATGAGGGATATCATTGCTGATGTCTGATGGATCTTGGCTGAAAGCAGAGAATACCAGAAAAATGTTTACCTGTGCTTTATTGACTAGGCAGAGGCTTTCAATTGTGTGGATCATGACAAGCTATGGACAACATTGTAAAGCATGAGTATTTCTGAACACTTAATTGTGCTCATGAGGAATCTATACATGGATCAAGAGGCAGTTGTTCAAAAAGAACATTGGAACACTGGATGGTTTAAAATTAAGAAAAGTGTGTGACACAGTTGTATTCTTTCACCATACTTATTTGAACTGTATGCTGAGCAAATAATCTGAGAAGCTGGGTTATATGAAGAAAAATGTGGGATCAGGATTGGAGGAAGA
Organism: Chrysochloris asiatica; assembly: GCF_000296735.1. Lineage (NCBI taxonomy): Eukaryota > Metazoa > Chordata > Mammalia > Afrosoricida > Chrysochloridae > Chrysochloris > Chrysochloris asiatica. The sequence continues at coordinate 26,960,458 of NW_006408545.1, read as the reverse complement.
CTCATTAACAACCTGTGATATGCAGATGATACAACTTTGCTTGCTGAAAAGTGAAGAGGACTTAAAATACCGATGAAGATCAAAGACCACACAGTCTTTGCTTTGGATTGCATCTCAATGTAAAGAAAACAAAAATCCTCACCACTGTACAAATCAACAACATTCTTATTAATGGAGAGAAGATTGAAGTTGTCAAGGACTTCATTCTTCTTGGATCAACTATCAACACTCATGGAAGCAGCAGTCAAGAAATCAAACGATGTATTGCATTAAGCAAATCTACAGCACAAGACCTTTTTAACATGTTGAAGAGCAAAGATGTCAGCTTGAGGACTGATGTGCGCCTGACCCAAACCATGGTATTTTCAATAACCTCATATGCATGTGAAATCTGCACAGTGAATAAGGAAGACAGTAGAATAATTGATGCTTTTGAATTATGGTGTTAAAGGAGAATGAAAGTGCCATCAGCTTCCAAAAGAACAAACAGATCTGTGTTGCAAGAACTGCAGCCAGAGTGCTCCTAGGAGGCCAGGATGGTCAAACTTCATCTCTCATACTTCATCTCTCGTACTTCAGACATATTGTCAGAAGGGACCAGTCACTGGAGAAGAATATTATGTTTGGTCAGAGAAAAAGAGAAAGACCCCCAGTGAGATGGATTAACAAAATGGCAGCATCAATGGGCTCAAGCATGACATCCATTGTGAGGCTGTCCCAGAACTAGGCAGTTTTTCATTCTTTTATCCACAGGGTTGCTGTATGATCCAGTACAAACTCGATGGCACATAACAACAACGTTCTACAACCTTCAGTGAAGAGTTACAGTGTATACGAAAATATACTACAAATCCTTCAGTAAATATACATTGTATTTAGTTTAATTAAGGATTTCCTAAGTCTACCTGATCATTGGAGAAGGATGTCATGCTGGGTAACGTGGAGGGTCAGAGAAAAAGAGGAAGACCTCTAATGAGATGGATTGGCCAGGTGGCATCATTGATGGACTCAAGTGTGGCAGCGGTGGTGAGGTTGCCCCAGGATTGGACTTTGTTTCGTTCTGCTGTGCATGGGGTCGTTATGAGTCGGTTCCGACTCGATGGCACCTGACAACAACAACAACAAGTCTACCTGATATTTTTTATATGTAATATTTCTTTTTATTCCTAGGACTAGTTTTCAGTAGGGGCAAAATAAAAGTCTGATCATTATTTCCCTGCTATTGGCACTGAAAATTGGATAATTTAAAACTAAAACAAAGAAAAACAGATTATACAAGCAAGTCTGACAAGCAATATCACCATAATTAATTACTGCTTTATTAAATATTATCATTTGCTTATCTGTCAGTGTGTGCATCTTTTTTATTCAATAAATCACATGGCATAATAAACTTAAGCCATTCATTAGAGCATGTGTATTTCACATATTTATTTTATAAAATATTTGAAACTCCATTTTTTATCTTCATTGCCATTGATTCTTAAAGTGCAATCATATTTCTAGACTCCTAGACTTCTGGAAATACACAAATGCAGAAAACATCATTATTACAAATACCACATGAACGTTAAAATGTAAAAATTATTTCACCTTAATTATTTCCCTTCCTATAATTAGCAGCTAGTCTTTTCCATACATAGCTGCAGGCACAGAACCAGTAAATGCTTGACTGTCAGAATGATTAGGGAACTTTACTTTCTGATAATTACAAGATATAATTACTTTGGAGCTTTCAAAGATCTTTCTGTGATTAGGGAAGCTTTCTAATTCAGTCATAACATTTGTATTACTAATAAACTAAGAAGTCCTACATTTTAATAGCTGACAAGTTTGAAAGTAACACCAGTTCTAAAAAATGGCATTGCAGGCTTCAGGGAAAATCGATTAAGCATTTAAAAGCATTATGTTTTCACACTCAAACCTCCAAATTTTTCTTTTTTGAATGTATAATCAATTAAGAAATATACAGTCAGTCTTATTCATATTCTTTTGGGAAGCTTAAGCTAGGTAATACAGAATAATTACAGAAAATAATCCAAAATTTTAGAAGAAAATGTTTTCATGTTCAGAAGCACTTGATTGTTTAGACCAAGCAAATGGTAGAAGTATCAGGAAATTACTATCAGGGTAATTCACACAAGAATCAATCGTTGAAGATTTGAACATCTTAAAAATGAAAAGCAATTTTTATTTTTCATATATGACAGTGAATATGACAAGGAAATTGTCACTGAATTGTAATCTGAATAAAGGAAAAACTAGAAGTGAATAACTAATGCTTGAAAATTGGGGAACAGTAAGTAATTTATTGAACTTTTAATTCAGTTCTATTTTTCAATATGCTAAGAAAAGTTTGCCTTTTGTCATTTTTTAAAAAAGTTTATACTGTCACGATGGCATATCAAATGGCAATGAGACAAAAATACTTAGCAAAAAACAATTAATTTTGTGAACAAGAGTACAAAAATAGTGATCCTTTCAGAAGAATTAAGATATAGATTGTCATGCATTTCCCATTCTACAAATGGGTAATTGGATATGTTTATATGTACAAGAACCTTAGCTAAAACCTACTGAAGAATATTCCTAAAATCACTGAATTATTTAAAATTTAAATATCAAAGCTTATATAAAGATATTAAAGACGTTCTCATTATGTCTTCAGATAGGAATTTAATATATTACTTCATATTGTATGCTGTTTACTTCCTGTGACTAGTTCTGTGTTTTGATGATTATCAACACATTAGAGAAATGAGTTTGAAAAATTGTTATCTTCAAAAATGTTTAATGGAAAGATCTTTGACTTGGGTGCTGAAACACTGAGTCCTTGTCTGCTTCCATTCACTTGGAAGTTGTGTATGTAACCTTACTGACAATATATATGTATCTATGGGATGTCAGGTTTATTTTAGAAATATTATAGAAATTATCAGTAATCTTTATAATACATTACTAACAGATGACGTTGTCAAGTGCCATCGAGCTGGTTCTGATCCATAGCAACCCTGTATAGGGATGCCAACTAGCAGCTGGTGAGCTTGAACCACGGACCTTGTAGTTCAAATGAGTTTGTAGTCTAACACATTAACCCACAGTGCCATAACAGGACTCTCAATATAGATACTATCATCATTTTATAGAGTGAATTTGAGGTTCAGTAATTTCAAATAACTTGTCCAAGTTCACAGACCTAGTGAATGGCAGAGACAGGATTCAAATTTACATTGAACTAAATCTAAACACTGGCTCTTTAAGATGCATCAGTCTGTTGCTGTTGTTGTTAGGTGTCATTGAGTTGGTATGAACTCATAGCGACCTTATGCACAACAGAATGAAACTGTCAATTCTGGCCCAACCTCACTATCATTGTTATACTTGAGCCCATTAATGTTGCAACAGTACCAATCTATCTCATTGGAGATCGTCCTCTTTTTCTCTGACCCACCACTTTATCAAATAGTGACCAGATATTTCTCCAGTAACTGGTCCCTCCTGACAATACAGTCAAAATATGAAAAATGAAGCCTGGCAGTGTTCCCTGCTATTCATAAGGTTTTCAGTCTGTGCCCTTTGTTAAATTTCCTCATCCCTTTCTATTAAAATTTCTTTATGTACAAATGGAAAGTCAGTAATTTGTTTTGCATTTTGCCCACTTTTTTGTTGTTGTTAAGTGCCATCAAGTCAATTCTGATTCATAGTGACCCTATATAGGTTTTCCAAGGAGCAGCTGGTAAATTTGAACCACTAACCTTGTGATGAGCAGTACAGTGCTATATCAGGACTCTAGATAGTAATTTCTTGCATATCTGACTCATTTAGGGAGTTGATAAAGAAAAGAAAATAAGTTGATTGTGTTTTACAAATCAAAGTGTTTAAAAATATACCAATATAGTTTATAACTTTTTCCTATAATATTGACATTTCAAATAGAAATAGTACTTGAGTTTCATTAGTTTGTAGAAAACAAATAAATACACTTATAGTGTTTATACCAATTTCACTGACAAAATGCATAAAATTACACTGCATAAAGCTGAGCTGAAACAAATGTTAATCTTCAATAATAAAATACAAGATGATGCTATTCTTAAAGAGCGTTCATTTTGAATTTTATCACATACCAATACTCTACTAGAAAAACAAGTAATATTGGAATTAAACCAATAATATCCTTAAGATTTTTATTAAAATGAGTGTCAGTTTAATGGAAATTTCTGACAATATTCAAGGTTAATGACAAGCATCCTATTCTCACAGAAGCAGTAGCTTGTATAGTCTAGTTTTAATATAAAAAATGAGCACTAATGTAATATAGAAACTAATTATTATACTTCAGTTTTGAAACTTGACATGTATATTCTTGTTTTATTAATTTCATATACTTTATTATAAAAAGTATCCAAAATTTTATGCAGATATAATATGCAGGAAGCAGAGGTTTGCCAATGTACTTCTAAAAAATCAGTGAAGTGCCTAGGGATTCACAACAGGTTGTGTATGTGGTTGACATTAGTTGTTGCTTTTAGGTGCCATGGAGTCATTGCTTACTCACAGTGACCCCTGTGTAGGATTTTAGAGACTGTGAATATTTATGGGAGCAGAAAACATCTTCTTTGTATCACAGAGTTGATGGTGGGTTTGAACTGCTGATCTTGTGATTAGCAGTACCCTGTTTCTCCTGCGGGGCCACCAACACTCCACCATAAGCTGGGTCTAACTCAAAAGTTGCTTATAGCAACATAGGAACTACTATTAAAATGGCATCATTCGAAGGGGGGGGGAAAAAAAAGAGGGAGAGGATAAAAGTAGTGCTTAACAGAACAGTGTTTAACAGAAAGATAAGCCATTCTGCACTTCTGAAATATGAACTGTAATGTTCAATTATTTATAGAGGGAGCAAGGGCATGAGCTTGGCTGTCACAGATATGATTTCAGTCCTGTCTATGTCACTTGCTAGCTTGAAAATCTTGGACAATTTATCTCACACCTCTAAATTTTCGATACATTTAATATTTACCTCCAAGCTTTGCTGTGAGGAAAATGAGTTCATTCATACAGAATTTTTAGAACAGTTTCAGAATGACAATTTAGGTACTGTATAAAAATTTCAGGTCATCAAGAAAGGTTACTAAATATAGTTTGTACTTCAGGGTTTTGTTTTTTTTTTTTCTAATTTGCAAAATGTGGAACAGATGGCCAAACTTCATCTCTCATACTTCGGACATATTGTCAGGAAGAACCAGTCACTGGAGAAGGTTATCATGTTTGGTAAGGTGGAGGGTCAGAGAAAAAGAGGAAGATCAGGAGAGAAATGGATTGGCAAAGTGGCAGCTTCAGTGGGCTCAATCGTGGCAACAATAGTGAGGTTGCCCTATGTCTGGGCAGTGTTGCATTCTGTTGTAGATAAGGTTGCTATGAGTTGGTACTGACTTGACGGCACCTAACAACAACATATAAATGTGTCAATCTTATACTTTTTATTAGGTTGTTGTTGTAGTTGTTAGGTGCCGTCAAGTCAGTACCGACTCATAGCGACCCTGTTTGCAACCCTGTGCACCACATAATGAAACTCTAGTTGGTCCTGGGCCAACCTCATAATCGTTGCCACTATTGAACCCACTGTGCCAATCTATCTCATTGGACTTTCTCTTCTTTTTCTCTGACCTTCCAGTTTACCACACATGCTATCTTTCTCCAGTAACTGATTCCACTTGACATGTCCAAAGTATGAGAAGTCTGGCCATCCTGGCTTCCAAGGAGCACTCTGGCTGTATTTCTTTCAACACAGATCTATCTGTTATTTTGGCAGTCCATGGTACCCTCAATATTCTCTTCTAACACCATAACTCAAATGTATCAACTCTTCTGTAGTCTTCCTTATTCATTATCAAAGATTGACGTTATTAAAAACTTCATTCACTATCAAACTTTCGTATGCATTTGAGGTTATTGAAAATACCATGGCTTGGGTCAGGCGCACCTTAGTCTTCAAACTGATATCTTTGCACTTCAATACTTTAAAGAAGTCATATGCAACAGATTTTCCCAATGCAATACATTGTTTTATTTATTGACTGCTGCTTCCATAAATGTTGATGGTTGATCTGAGCAAAATGTAGTCTTTGACAGATTTGATCCTTTCTCCTTTATATGAATGTAGTTTTTTTGTCCAGTGATGAGGATTTTTGTTTTCTTTACACTGAAATATAACTGAAACTGAAGACTGTGGTCTTTCATATTCATCAGTAAGTATTTTAACTCTTCTTCACTTTCAGCAAGCCAGGTTGTACTACTGGCTGTAAATGAGTCTTCCTCCAATCCTGATGCCACACTTTTCTTCATATAATACAGCTTCTCAGATTTGTGTTCAGCATATGGATTGAATATAACCTTATTAGGTAATGAAAAATCCTACAATTTTACTTTGTTGATGTATTAATTATGTGTTGATATTTGTCTTATATTGATAAAATATGTTCTCCCAATTTACATGACATCAAGTGCATATTATCCCCATAAGCCACAACTTGTCCTACTTATTTTCTATGTATTTCTTGTGCATTTCATGTTAAATTCACACATCTCTTTTAGAAAGCATATTAATCAGCTTAAGATCAGATAATACTGAAGGTTGTCTTTTTGTTTCAGTATTTTTCCCTTCAAATAATGTAGGGAACTGGTTTTTAACTTTAGATCCTAAGTTTATTGGAAAGATATATGAGGTTTTACACAAGAGTCCTCCATTATGTCATGCATGGTATAAAAGCTCTAATTTGGCTGCCAGTTAGGAAGAGACTTTAGAGGGGCAAGAATGGAAGCAACAGGAAAGGATCAGAAGTAATTGTGGTAATAGAAAGAAGAAATGAAAAGTTGGAATTGAATCTTGTTAGTAGTACAGACAGAGAGAAAGCCTAGTTTGATATAAACAGTGAAGAATTTATATACAGGATGTAAGTTTAAATATACCCTGCCATAAGCATTGCCTTATTCTAGAAAATCCAGAAAAGAGCAACATGTTCAAATAACACCGCTGCATCAAGGAAATTTTTAATGATCCACAAAAAATTAAGATGATGACAGTGAGCATTGTCATATGCCACCTAGATCCAACTTCAAGAATGAGGGAGTTACCCTTCAGGACAAATCCTCCTCCAAGACTCAAACTCATAGAGAACACACAAGTAGACAGGTAAGCATGATGGTGACAACGTTGGTCTACTGGTGAGTGGAACGGGGAGAAAGGTAGCAATGAAGACATGGGCTGAGTTTGATCACATTCCATAGACTCTCGTCAACCTGGATATGAGAAGAGAAGAGGAAGGGATGGTTGGTCCAAAGTATGGTGAGACCTGAGGATTCCTGAGTCCATGGACAAGGACATAGCAATGGAGGGCTAGAGCTGAGAGTGAAGCATCCAACTGATATGAAGTGAAAGAAGGTGCACAAGAACGCCTAAATTTGCAGATAGTACCCATTCAATATAGCTTTGATGGCTTGATGATCACCACTTGACTAGAGGAAGATAAAAAATATTTGGTAAAGGAAACAAGTGTAAATTGTACATTAATGAACTTGACCTATACTTACAGATGTTGTTGTTGTTTAGTACCGTCGAGTTGGTTCCGAACCATAGCAACCCTGTACAGGGTTTCTGAGCCAGTAAATTTTTACAGGAGCAGAAAGTCTCATCTTTCTCCTGTGGAGCCGCTGGTAGTTTCGAACTGCTGACCTTAGGTTCATAGCCCGATTCATAACCACTATTCTACCAGAGTAGCTCAAAATCTTCACATCAAGGATCAATCCTATCCTCTCTGTTCACAACATTGATAGGGACTGGAAACTTAGACATTGGCTACCTAAAATGAGAGATACTATAAAGGCATGAAGTAACTGGCTTACAAGTTTTCAAGAAGAAGTTTAGTTCCAGAGTATGCGGGGAGAAGACAGAACCCCCACCAAATAGTTTTCATCTTGTATAGATGGATCTGGTAAAAGGAGATGGGAATAAGATTCTTATGATTCAATAGTGAGTAATTGTTACCATGACTAACTGCGACTATCACAACAGTAAAGGTAGAAGTTTTGTAACAAAAAGTAGGGAGCAGTTAATCTTACAGCCCAGGAACAGATGACTCTAAGATCATCAAGGGAGAAGAACATGAGTGGAATGTGGGACCCTATCCAGAGAAACAGCAACACCAGAGATGGAGGCAAACATGATGACATGGAGAGATAGAGCAGCTATGGACTCTAAACTTAGGGAAAGAGAAAGACTGTGCTGGTGACCAGGAGGCAGGATTGCAAAACGTGTCCTTTGGTTGTTTAAATGATTATGTATTCCTGAGTGTTGTTGTGTACACTAAAATGAAATGAAACAAAATACAAAATACAATAGGATGAGTGTAAAATCAATGTTCTCCTTGGAAACTATTACTCAATTCACAATAAAAAATTTTAAATTACTATAAAGAACAATATGACAAAATACATTTGTTTATGCATATTTTATTATAAAAACTCTTATTTTCACTATATTTATTATTCTTGTAACAAAAAATTTTATTCTAGAAATGACAAATTAAAGAGAAATGGTGTTGCATTCATCATCACAAAAAACATATCAAGATCTGTCCTCAGGTACAATGCTTTCTGTGATAGGAAAATAGCCATGTGCTAAAAGGGAAGACAAGTTAATATTACTATTATTCAAATTTATGCACCAATCACTAAAGCAAGTGAGGAAGAAATTGAAGAATTTCATCTTATTCAGTCTGAAATTGATCAAGCATGCAATTAAGATATATTGATTGGAATGCAAAGTGGTTGGAAAAAAAGAGGAAGGCTCAGTAGATGGAAAATATGGCCTTGGTGATAGAAATGATGCTGGAGTTCGCATGATAGAATTCGGCAAGACTAACAATTTGCTTATTTCAAATACTTTTTTAAAAAACCATAAAAGATGCCCATACACATGGACATCATGGGGATGGAATACACAGAAATCAAATTGACTACATCAGTGGAAAGAGACAGTGGAAAAGCTCCATATCATCAGCTAAAACAAGGCCAGGGGCAGATTGTGGAACAGACCATCAATTGCTCATATACACTGCTTTCAAAAATGGAAAGAACAACCAGAACGAAACTTGACAAAGACACAGGAGAACTAAACAACACAATCAGCCAACTGAACCTCATAGATGTGTACAGAGCATTCAACCCAACAATTGCACAATACACGTTCTTTTCCAGTGCACATGGAACATTCTCCAGAATAGACCATATCATAGGCCACAAAACAAATCTCCATAAATTTACAAATACCAAAATACTACAAAGCGATTTCTCAGACCACAATGCTATCATATTAGAAATCAACAATAGAAAGACCAAGGAAATAAAGTCAAATACATGGAAGCTGAATAATACCCTGCTGAAAAGGATCTGGGGAGTAGAAGAAATTAAATGTGAATTCACAAATTTCCTAGAAACAAATGAGAATGAAAGCACAACACCAAAATCTTTGGGACATGGCGAAAGTGGTGTTGAGAAGACAATTTATTGCAATAAATGCACACATCTAAAAAAGATGAAAGAAGCAAAATTAACACATTAACACAGCATCTACAGCAATTACAAACAGATGAACAGAGAGAGCATACAGCTACCAAAAGAAAAGAAATAATAAAGATTAGAGCAGAAATAAATGAGATAGAAAACAGAAAAATTATACAAAGAATCAACAGGACAAGAAGCTGGTTATTTGACAGCATTAACAAAATTGACAGATCATTGGCAAACCTAACAAAAGAAAAGAGGGGGAAGACACAAAAAACATGCATTAGAAATGACATGGGCGATGTCACAATGGAACCAATGGAAATCAGAAGAATAATAACAGAATACTATGAAGAGTTGTACTCCAAAAAATTGAAAACTTAGAAGAGATGGACATATTTTTAGATAAACATGACCTACCTAAACTTACACAGAGTGAAGTAGAAAACCTGAACAGACCATGACAAAAGAAGAAATTGATCAGGTCATCAAAAGACTCCCAACCAAAAAATGTCTAGGCCCAGATGGTTTCACTGGTGAGTTGTACCAAACATTCAGAGAAGTGCTGTCACCAATGCTACTTAACTTATTCCAGAAGATAGAGGAGGATGGAAAACTTCCTAATACATTTAATGAAGGATGCATAAACCTCATACCAAAACAGGGAAGGAAATTATAGACCAATATCCCTCATGAACATAGATGCAAAAATTCTCAACAAAATCCTAGCCAACAGAATCCAGCAACACATCAAAAAGATAATACATCATGATCAAGTGGGATTCATATCAGGGATGCATGGATGGCTCAACATTAGAAAAACTATGAACATTATCCACCATATAAATAAGAAAAAATGAAAGAACCACATGATCATATCAATTGATGCAGAAAAGGCATTTGAAAAAATCCAACATCCATTCCTGATAAAAACACTCAATAAAATAGGAATTGATGGGAAATTCCACAACATAATTAGGAGAATATATACAAAACCAACAGCCTACATTACTCTCAATGGAGAGAAACTGAAAGCCTTCCTTCTTTGAACAGGAACCAGACAAGAAGGCCCTTTGTCACCACTCCTATTCAATATTGTGCTGGCAGTCTTAGCAAGAGCTATATGGCAAGACAGGGAAATTAAAGGCATCCAAATTGGCAAAGAGGAAGGAAAACTCTTTCTATTTGAAGACTATATGATCCAATACACAGAAAACACCAAAGACTCAGTAAAAAATCTACTAGACCTCATTGCAAGATTCATCAAAGTGGCAGGATATAAGATCAACATACAAAAATCAGTTGGATTCTTCTATACCAAAAAATGACAATGCTGAAAATGACATTAGGAAAGCAATACCATTTACAACAATCACCCAAAGGATGAAATATCTAGGAATAAATGCAACCAGTGAATCAAAGGACTTATGCAAAGAAAATTGCAAAACACTTCTACAAGAAACCAAAAAAGACCTACAAAAAAAAGAAGACTGTACCATGCTCCTGGATAAGAAGACTTAACATTGTGAATAGGTTAATACTGCCCAAAGCAATCTACACATAAAATGCAATCCCAATCCAGATTCCAACAACATTCTTCAAAGAGATTGAAAAAACAATTACAAGTTTATATGGAAAGGAAAGAGGCCCAAGATAAGAAAACCACTACTTAAGAAGAAGAATAAGGTTGGACGCCTCTCACTCCCTGACTTCAAATTTTACTACACTGCTACAGTAGTCAAAACAGCTTGGTACTGTTACAATGAAAGATACATAGATCAATGGAATAGAATCGAGAATCTAGAAATTAACCCATCTACATACAGCCAACGGATTTTTGAAAAAACACCTAAATACATCACATGGGAAGGTGATAGGCTCTTCAACAGATGCTGGCAGAACTAGAAAGCGATATGCAAAAGATTGAAACAAGACTTTCACCTCACACCTTATACAAAAACCAACTCAAAATCGATTTAAGACCTAAGTGAATCCCAGAATTATGAAGGCCATCAATGAAAAAATAGGGACAAATGCGAGGGCACTAATTCAGGGAATACACAGACTACCAAACATTTTGAAAATTACACAAACAAAAGTAGACAAAATAGATGAGTTGGACATACTAAAAATTAAAAACGTATGTACATCAAAAGACTTCACCAGAAAAGTAAAAAGAGAACCCGCAGAATGGGAAAAATGTTTTGCAATGACACATCAGACAAGGGATTTATTTCTAAAATATATAGGAAACTACAACAACTCTACAAGAAAAAGACAAATAACCCAAATAAAAAATGGGCACAGGACATGAACAGACACTTCACCAAGGAAGAGATCCGGGCAGCCAACAAACTTATGAAGAAATGTTCACGTTCACTAGCCATTGTTGTTGTTATGTGCCGTGGAGTCGGTTCCAACTCATAGTGACTCTGTACAGGGTTTCCGAGGCTGTGAGTCTTTACG
>NW_006408545.1:26927091-26948293 GCF_000296735.1 Chrysochloris asiatica | reverse complement strand
ATCATCTCACACCAGCAATAACAGCAAAGATCAAAAAAGTAGAGGACAATAAATGCTGGCTGGGATGTGGAGAGACTGGGACACTCCTGCATTGCTGGTGGGACTGTAAATAGTCCAGCCTCTCTGGAAAGCAATATATAACAATATATAGAGAGAGAATGAATGACATATGATGCAGATTCTTCTGAGTAAAGAGCTTGAAAGATCTGAGAAACCTCTATTTTATCACAACTTTTAAGCGACTGCAAAACACTAAGAAGCATCACAGAAAAAGTTCAGTCAAAATTCTTCAGGTCATTGCTTACGATTAATTTGTTAGAGAATCTTTACATTAATCTTTTAGAGTAGGAGAATAAAGGAGACCAATAAAAAATGTACGAAGTTGCTCTGGACATAGTGTCTAATAGTCTGATATCACATAAAATAGTTTCCTATTACCTAAAAATGCCATCATTAACAAATAGCTATTGTGGTAGAGAGACTCTTTTGGTTAATACCAGCATGTACATTGCTCTAAAATTCACCCTTAAGAATTTAGGGAGATGGTTAATCTCTGATACAATTTAATCTTCTGAGAACACCATTTTATTATCTTCAACATTCTTGATATCACCATTCAGATACTGTGGAAGACTCATAGATGGAGGCATACAGTCCCAATAAACCTGAACCTGCAAGAAGCAGCAATGATTTTCTATGATTAGCAAATTAAATGAAAGATTTCATATTATATCACTGAGGTATTAGGAAAATATGAAAATTGAATAAAATGAGTTCAGAAGAAATAGGGACATACAGATGTAATACAGATTTAGAAAATGAGGTGGGAAATGTATGCAGAGATGCTATTGGACTAAATAAAGCTCTGGTAATTATAGCCAAAATTTATGAGAAGTGATATTATTTCTAAAGACTGAATACGATAAAGTGGTCAGCAGACCATTCAGGGAGTGCAAGCTCAAAGCATTGACTCTGCGTCAGGAATGAGAGTGTTTTGCAGGACCTTTTGCTTCCTTGTTTTGTAAGTTCATATACCTTTAGTATTTGAGAACATAAGACACTTTATAACACTTTAAAACAATTCTTTCACCAGAGTTGTTGTTTTTAAATGTCTTTGAGTCGGTTCCAACCCATAGCGAACCTGTATATGGTTTCTGAAGAATGACTGGTGAGCTTGAACCGCTGACCTTGCAGTTCAAACAGACTTTGCAGTCCAGCATAGTAACCCACAGCGCCAAACCAGTAAAGTCCTCAAGTTTTTTATTTAAAATCAAATTTTGCATAAACAGAAGTGTTTGTGATATTTATAATAAACAGACATTGTTTTAATCTGGGTGGGGTTTTTTGTTGTTATTTGTCATCAAGTCAGTTCCCTCTCATAGTGACCTTATGCATAACAGATTGAAACACTGTGCGCCATTCTCACTATCATGGTTAAGCTTAAATCCATTGCTATTATAACTGTGCAAATCTGTTGTCTTGGGGGTCTTCCGCTTTTTCGCTGACTCTTCACTTTACAAAGCAAGATATCTTTCACTCGATAATATGTCCAAAGTAAGAGAGACCAAGTCTCTCCATCATGACATCTAAGTAGTTTTCTGACTGTACATCTTCCAATGCAGATATCTTTAATCTTTCCCTAGTTATATTCTTCTCCAACATTATAACACAAATGCAACGTTTCTTCCAAGGTCTTCTGTATTCATTGATCAACTTTCACATGCATAGGAGACTATTGAAAATATCATGGTTTGGGTCAGGCTCACCTTAGTCCTCAAACGGACATCTTTGTTCTTGAACACTTTAAAGAGATCTTGTACAGCAGATCTGCCTACTGCAATATGTCCTTTGATTTATTTAAATTGAGATGCAACTCATACTGAAGGCTGTGCTCTTTGATGTTCAACAGTAAGAATCTTAAACCTTCACTTTCAACAAGCAAGGTTGTATAACTTACATATTACAGATTGTAAATCAGTTTTCTTCCGGTTCTGATGCTATGTTCTTCTTCATATAATCCAGGTTCTTGAATGACTTGCTCAGTATATATATTGAATGAATATTGTGAAAAAACACAACCAGCTCACACATTGTTTCTTATTTTAAATAATTCAGTGTCCCCTTGTTCTGTTCTAACATCTGCCTTTTGGTCTATGTACAGGTTCCTCATGAGCACAATTGAGTGCTATGGAATACACATTATATGCACTATTGTCCAAAGCTTGCCGTGATACATACATATAAAGCATTTGCATAGTCAATAAAACTCAGGCAAACATCTTTCTGGTATTCTCTGCTTTTGGCCAAGATCCATCTGATGTCAGCAAGGAAATCCTTCATTCCACATCCTCATCTAAATCCTCTGGCAGTTCCCTGTCAATTCCTGCATGATGTACTTGATGCCACCACACAACTCTTCTGGTCTTCGGTCATTAGCGTCTATTGCATTAAATCTGTTCTTGAAGTGATCTCTAAATTCAGGTGAGATAATGTTTATAGTCAGTTTTTGGCTCTCATGGATTTGTTTTTATTTTTTTCAGCTTCGGTCTGAATTTGCATATAAGTAATTGATGGTCTGTTCCACAATCTGTCTCTGGCCTTATTTTGACAGATGATATGTACTTTTTCCACCATCTCTTTCCACAGATACAGTCAATATGATTTACGTGTTTTCCTTATGACAACACCCGTGTGTTTCTTTAAAAAGGTATTTGCAATGAATGTGTCATGGGTATTACAAAGTTATGTCATGTGATCTCTAGCATGGTTTCTATTACCAAGGTCAAGCATGGTTTCTATTATCAATAACCAGTAATTGTCAATATATCTTGATTGCAATTTCAAACTGAAGAAGTTGGTAGAACTCTTTTTATCATCACCGCTTGCTTTAATGGTTGATGTGTACATTTGAATAATGTGACATTATTTGATCTTCCTTGCAGCATATGGATATTTTCATGTCACAGAAAGCATTATACTTCAAGATAGAGTTTGAAATGTTCTTCTTGATGATGAATATGGCATTCATCTTAAATGTGTAATTCCCAGAATAGTAAATCATATAATTGTCAGATTCAAAATAGCCAGTATAAGTCCATTTTAGCCAATAATGCCTAAGATATGAGTTTCATTTTGCTAACTTCCAATTTCCCTAGATTCATAACTCATACATTCACATTCCAGTTATTAATGGATACCCATAGCTATTTCTCCTAATCTTGAGTTGTGCCCATCAGCAAATTAAGGTTTCCAAAGTTTTATTACATTTGCTACAGCACAGTAAACACTCCTTTGAGGCAGCAGCTCTTTCCCCATTATATTTTGAGTGCATTCTAATATAAGGGGTTATCTTCTGGTGCTATATCTGACAATATTCTGGTGCTATTCATAATGTTTCAATATACAATATTCTGGCGCTATCTGAAAGTGCACTGCTTTTCATAGACAAAACATTGAGAATCTAGGTAGTACCTACAGTACAAGGAAATCCATTCCTGAATCTTTAAGTTGAATTTGTATAAGGTTTTTATTTATCCTTACTTTAGTCCAAGAAAAGGCTTGAATCTTGTTTAAGGATTTAAAAACAGCATGTGCAACAAATGAAGTTGATTGTGATTAAATCTTTTTTGTCAATATGTATTGGTTTAATCATTTACAAGTGATGATAAATTTACATTAAATTCAAGGGCAGGAGTTTTGCCTGTAAATCTAAGCTTCCTAACCTGTTGTCTACCATATTGAAATACCAATGCTCTATAACTCTTTCTCAGAATAAGGTTTCCATTAAAGTTATCTTACCTTTGAAATTAAATCAACTATGTAGTTACGAGTAGGGCTGCCAGCCTCAAGGTCAGCAGTTCAAAACTACCAGCAGGTCTGTGGGAGCAAGATGAGGCGTTCTGCTCCCATAAAGATTTACAGCCTTGGAAACCCTGTGCAGGGTCACTATGAGTAGGAATCAACTCCACGGTACTTAACAACAACATACTGAAACTAGAGCCCTGACGGGGTGCTGTAGGATAAGCACTGGATTGCTAAAAGCAAGATTAGCAGTTATAACACACCAGTCACTCCACAGAAATCCTATACAGGGTCTCTATGAACGGGAAGCAACTTGATGCAATTTAACAACAACAATTACATACTGATGATGCACAGGACTGTGCAGTCTTTCTTTCTGTAGTGCATGTGGTCTCTATGAGTTGGAACCAACTAGACAGCATCTAACAACAACTACCAGTTTTTGATCATATGCCAATTGTTGAAATGTTAAAACATTGTTCATTTCTTACTGTTCAGTAACTTTTATTTATTCTTTCTAGCTTCATTTGATGCATTCTACATCATTTAATACTTTCCCCATGTTGTTGTTGTTGTTAGTTGCTACTGAATTGGTAACAATTCATAGAGACAGTATGCACAACAGAATGGAACAACACCAGGTCCTGCGCCAATGTCACAATTGTTACTACATTTGAGACTGTTGCTGGTGCCACTGTGACAATCCATCTCATTGGGGGGGGGGTTCCTCTTTTTCTACAATCCTCCATTTTACCAAACATGATATCCTTCCCCAGGGATTGGTCCCTCCTGCCAGTATGTTCCAGTATGATAGACAAAGTCTGGACATCCTAGTTTCCAAGGAACACTCTGATTGTACTTCTTTCTACACATATCTGTTGAGTTCTTTTGGCAGTCCATGGTACTGTTAATATTATTCTCCAACACCATAACTCAAATGCAACAATTCTTCTACGGACTTCCTTATTAACTGTCCAACTTTCATCTGCATGTGAGGCTACTGAAAATATCATGGCTTGGGTCAGGCACTCCTTAGTCAGCTAACTGACATCTTTGCTCTTGAACACTTTCAAAAGGCATTGTGCACCATATTTGCCCAATGCAATATGTCATCTGATTTTTTGACTGTTGCTTCCATGAGTGTGGATGGTTGATCCAAGCAAAATGAAGTGTTTGACAATTTTGATCTTTTTTTCCATTTATCATGATGTTATTTATTGGTTCAGAGGTGAGAATTTTTGTTTTGTTTACATTGAAGTGCAACCTATATTGAAGGCTGTGGTCTTTGATTTTCATCAGTAAATATTTTAAGTCCTTTTCTCTCTTAGCAAACATGGTTGGGTTGTGTCATCTGCATATCACAGGGTGTTAATGAATCTTCCTCCTATCCTAATGCCATGTTTTTCTTCATATAATTCAGCTACTCTGATGTTTTGCTTAACATACAGATTGAATAATTATGATGAAATAATAAACCTTGGTGCACACATTTCCTACTTTTAAAACATTCGGTATTCCCTTGTTTTGTTGGAACAACTGTCTCTTGGTGTATGTACAGGTTCCTGTTTAGCAAAATTAATTGTTCCAGAATACTCATTCTCCACAATGCTGTCCACAGTTTATCATTATCCACAGAATCCTCTGACAATGAAAACCTCTGCATAGTCAATAAAGCAGAGCTAAACATCTTTCTGGTATTCTCTACTTTCAGCCTAGACATCAGCAATGATATCCCTGCTTCCACATCCTCTTCTGAATTTGACTTGAACCTCTGGCAGTTCTCTGTCAATGTATGGTTGCAGCAGATTTTTAATTATCTTTAGAAAAATTATGCTTGCATGGGATATTAATTATATTGGCTGATGATTTCCACATTCTATTGGCTCACCTCTCTTTGGAATGGGCAAAAATATGGATCTCTTCCAGTCAGTTGGCCATGTAATTGTCTTCCAAATTTCTTTACATAGATGTGTGAGAGCTTCCAGTGCCGCATCAGTTTGTTGAAATAGTTCAATTTGCATTCCATCTCTTCCCATTGCCTTGTTCTTTGACAATGCTGTCAGTGCACACTAAACTTCTTCATTCTGTATCATTAGCTCTTGATCATATGCTACTTCTTCAAAGCATTGAACATCGACCATCTCTTTCAGGTACAGTGACTCCTTTGCATCATTTAATATTTTGCCCAGAGAATCCTTCAATATTTCAAGTCGAAGCTTCAATTATTTCTTCAGTTCCCTCAGTTTGAGTTCCCTCCCTTTTGGTTTTCTAATTCCAGGTCTTTGCAAATTTTGTCATAATATTTGACTTTGTCTTCTTAAGCTGCCTTCTGAAATTTTTCTATTCAGTTGTTTTACCTCTTCATGTCTTCCATTTGCTTTAGCATCTCTACACTGGAGAGCAGGTTTCAGAGTCTCTTCTGACATCCATTTTGGTCTTTTACTTCTTTCTTGTCTTCTTAATGATCTTTTGCTTTCTTTCTTTATGATGATCTTAATGTCATCCCACAACTCTTATGGTCTTCAGTCTTTAGCATCTAATGCATCAAATCTGTTCTCCAGATGATCTGTAAATTCAGGTGGGATAAGTTCAAAGTCATATTGTGTCTCCTGTGGACTTGTTTTAATTTTCTTCAACTTCAGCCTGAAGTCGTATATGAGCAATTGATGGTCTCTTCCACAGTCTGCCCCTGGCCTTGTTTTAGCTGAAGATATGGAGTTTTCCACCATCTCTTTCCACAAATATTGCTCATTTGACTTCTGTGTATTATATCTGGTGAGGTCCATCTACATTGCAGTCTTTTATGTTGTTTTAAAAAGGCATTTTCAATAAAGAAGTCATTGGTTTTGCAAATTTTTATTGCATACTATAATATACAATGAAATTTCTATTGAATACTATAATATGCTATCATCAATATTAGAATTTTTATTGTTCATTTAAATTCTAAAATTAATTTTTGCATTTAAATTCAAGGGAAAGTATGCAAAAATTAGTATGTGGCATCTTAGTATACATTATTTGAATTGTAAAGAATTTAAACCTTGTACATGATCTAGAAATTGATCGTTCACATGCAATAAGTGGAGTCCTGGTATGGTACTGTAAGCTAATGTGCTAGACAGCAAAGTCAGTTTGAACCATAAGGTCGATGTTTCAAGTGCACCAACCACT
Organism: Chrysochloris asiatica; assembly: GCF_000296735.1. NCBI lineage: Eukaryota > Metazoa > Chordata > Mammalia > Afrosoricida > Chrysochloridae > Chrysochloris > Chrysochloris asiatica. The sequence goes on along the minus strand of NW_006408545.1, from coordinate 26,941,318 downwards.
CCTTGGAAACCCTATACAGCGTTACTATGGCTCTGAACCAATTAAAGGACATTTAACAAAAAAAAAAAAATGCAAAAAGTATTTGGTGAATGTAAATTGAAAATTGTTTACAATGGCACAGAAACATTGTTTGTGCACTTGAATATTCTTAAAGAAAAGAGATAATAGGTTCCAGAAAAATAAATGTATATTTGTTATAGTTAGTTCTTCAGGGCTTACAGAATGAAAATACAGAAGAGCAAGGTGGAAATATACAAAACTTATATAAACTACTACGTTTAAAAAGATACTGCTAATGGCATACATTTGCATATGACATCTGTGAAAAATAAATGTAGATGGATAAAACAAGGATTTATTATTTTGTCTTTGATTCTTTGCTTCATCTCAGCTCTACAGGGACCTGATCATTTATAGTATTCTTTACCTATTTTCCTCCTATTTAGAATTGCTTTTCTTGGCAAACATTTCAATAAGTTTATGCATGAGAAAATCAAGTGTGTTTGAAATTGATAAAGGTTGAGAAGAGCTATATATTGGCTAAACAGAATTTCTGTAATATATTTTAATGCAAATCTTATCAACTAAGTGTCAGAATCACTGTAGTGATATTCATACTACTGTGACATGCTCACTCTAGAAATGAGAAAGCTGTTCACCAGAGATTCAAACTTCAACCAGAGGCAGAAAAATATATTTGTTCTGTGTATTTCCTGATAAACAAAGCAACTTCCCTAGATATTTTCTATTTAAATAACGATGGATGGTACACATTTGATAACAGAACTCTTAGAGTAAGAAAAGAAAATAGTTGCTTCTCAGAATCAAAGAGAGAAACAAATTGCTTCTTGAAAAATTCATAAATAAATTTTCTTCTTCTTTGTTTTTATTTTTTTCCTGCATGCCACCGTATATCTTTTTTGGTACAGATGTAAGAAGCAATATCCTAAAGACATAGTGTGTTTATCTGGTTTGGGGGGATGGTATTTAGATATTCTAAAGTCATCCAAAATAAAAATAATAGTGGCCTAAAGCAGATTTATTCAGAAATACTGCAAAAGCAGTTGCTTAGTTTTTTCTTTGTTTGGCTTTGTGCTAATAACATCTGAATACATTATGGTTAAGAGCAGTTACTTAGTAGATATTAGGGATTTCAGGAGGGGAAGGTCTAAATACATTTATTATGTTTTAAAATTTTAATTTATACTAGCAATCACACAAAGAAGCTGCTAATGTTGCACAAACATTTTGGGCTTTGTGCTTTTAATATCTGATCATTAAGGTGAACAGGTTTCAGAGATGATTTGAAATATAATCCAAATCAGAAAAACTATTAATTCCCTGAGGCAGTTTCATTGCTATGAAAAAAATTTAAGCTGTTTCAAGTGAATGCAACATTTATGAATCTTTCCTTAATTTTAATGAAACAGAGTCTTATTGAAAATTATAAAAACGTGATCCATTCAGATAGATGAATTATTCAAAGGTGCCATTATAAAAAAGTGGCCCTTGCAGAGGATGGTCCAGTGTTATTTCAAGATAAAATTGGTAAATGGAGTGGTACTTGGATCTTAGCCTTTAGTCTTCGCAGTAGGTGACTGTGTTTATAGAAATTATATAAACAACTTGGGGTAGCCTGAGAGGTAGAGATAAACAACAGATCTATTCTTATTTAATTCAAACTCTGTCCCAATATTATTGAAATTGTGAATTCTCAAGGTTCAGATGTGAAATCAGTGTGTTCTGTGTTCTCTAAATTGAGTCCTGATGTGATGACTTAGGATAAACCCTGGATGGCTAACCACAAGTTTCTTGGTTCAAAACAACCAGATGTTCCTCAGAAACCCTATACAGGGCCAATATGAGTCAAAACTGACTTGAAGTCACTTAACAACAACGTATTCTCTGAGTACTATGACTCTCTACATATAATATATATAATATATAATGACAAAAATAATTACTTCTATGACTTCGTGGAGTTCTTGTGTGGTGGTGTAGAATAAGCACTGCACCAAAAGTCAGATTTAACTGTAAGGTCAGTGGTTCAAATTCAGCAGCCACTTCTTAGAAGTCCTATATAGGGTCATTATGACTTAGAACCAACTCAACGACACTTAACAACTACATAACTCCAGAGGAATACAAATGTGCAGGTCTTACCTAGACCTGTTAAGATATAGTTTCCAGATTTAGATTCAAAATTCTATATTTTTAAATCCATTTTCACATGGTTCTATATATCCCAGAGATGTTGATCAAAAGTAGTATTTGGCCTGATATTTCAAAAAAAAGTAAAACAAACAAAAAATCTACTAAACTTTTCACACCAAGAACTTTTCTGTCATCATCAAAAAATCAGAGCAATATGCCACTTGGTCAATTTGTGCCCAATGTTGTTTTCACAGTTATATAAGAGTCCATAATTGGCAGACAGAGTTAATATCATAAAACTTTTAAAATGTGTGTAACAAAATAACTTGAAATATTAATATAACTAGAATTTAAATGAAATTATATTTGGATGAAAAATATAATGTTATGGATTTATTTACTCATTCTGAAAACACTTCTATTGACTTTCACAGTCATAGTGACCAGGAGAAAACAATGTGTAATATTTCTTCAATACTTAACAATAACCACTTAATATAAATACGTAAAGTTATTAGAAAGATGGGATGGGTAGAAAAAGGGACATCAATTAAGAACTAAAGAAAAACTAGTACAGAACAATAAAACTCACCAAAATTGTCCAAAGTTGAATTATTTTTTCCCCAACATGTGTCATACTTTTGATGCTGTTGTTAAGCTCCATTGAGTCAGTTTCAAGTCCTAGCAACTCTTATAGGGTTTCTGAAGAGCAGTTGGTGGGTTTGAACCAACCTTGTAATTAGCAGTCCAGTGTTTATCCTATAGGGCCACACAAGGACACCAATCAACATTATTAGTGTTATGGAATGGTGGAATTGCCAGGGAAATTCTCTTAAGTTGCTGATTCTACATATTGTGTTGTTGTTGTTAAGTGCCTTCGAGTTGGTTCCGACCCATAGCAACCCTGTACAGGGTTTCCGAGGCTGTAAATCTTTACGGGAGGAGAACGCCTCATCTTTCTCCAGGAGCGGCTGGTAGTTTCGAACTGCTGGCCTTAAGGTTCGCAGCCCGATTCGTAACCACTACGCTACCAGTACTCCTTTTTATGTTACTCTTATATTAATTTAAGCATCGCAGAGTCCTAACCAACTTAATCATCTCTTTTCTTAAATAATGAAATGTAAGCAAACTCTTTTTCCTATCCTTATTGTCTACATTGACCCAAACTCAAATCACACACGGTATGTTGCCCCTTAAATGCAAATTTTATCACATTAGCACACCTAACTTTTCAATAGATTAGCAAAAGTTCAGATAACTGAATGAAGATATAGATAAATCCACTACTAGAGTTAGGAGTTTAACATCTCTCTCTTAGGAACTTCTATAACAACTATAGAAAGAATAAACATAAATATGGTAGCTGAAAACACTGCCAATCAATAGAATTAAATAGATATTTATAGAACAATCTACTCAACACCAAGCAATATATATTCTTTTAATGTTTGTGTGGAAAATTCATCCAGGTAGACCATGTTCTGTGTCATACAAAAAAAAAAGAAGAGAAAAAAGTCACCAAATTTAAAAGAATTGAAATAATACAGATTATCCCCGCTAAGCATTATGAAATCAAATTAGATGCCAATTATTGTTGTTGGTGATGTGCCGCAGAGTCGGTTCCGACTCATACTGACGCTGTATAGGATTTCCACGGCTGTAAATCTTTATGACACCAGAAAGCCTCATCTATCTCTTGCGGAACTGCTCCTAGTTTTGAACTAGCTGACCTTGAGGTTAGCAGCTGACTCGTAACCACTACACTAAACAATTTGAAAAGAAACAACACACTGTTAGTAATCCATTGGACCAAGATGAATTCTCAAAAGGAAACAAAGCATAAGTAACAATGAAACTATAATATCAAAATTAATATTGTATGGCTACAGCAGTGCTGAGAGGGATATTCATAGCAATCAATAATGACATTAGAAAACACCAAAAATCACAAATCAATCAAATAAATGAACTCCCCAAGAAACTAGAAAAAGAAGACCCATAAAAAATAAGCCCAAAGCAAGCAGAAGAAATTATATTAAAATAGAGGAAATCGATAAAACTGAAAATAGAAAAGCAATAAAATAATAAAACAAAACCCTGTTTTAAAAATGTCAATAATATTAATAATATCTACCAAAACATTAAGAGAGAGAAGACAGAAACTATCAATAAATAAAATTCATTTGACAGACGATATCACTTCAGATGCCATAGCCATTACATGTATAATAAATATTATGAACAACTCCACGAACATAAATTTATCAGCTTAGATGAAATAAAACAATTCCTCAAAACATAAAAAAAAAAATCATAACGCACTAATATGAAATAGATAATTTGAAAATTTCTGTAACTATTATTAAATATAACAAAACTATAATTACATATTTTTAAATGTGATATCTCCAGATGTAAATGGATCACGAACATTTAAAAGAGAATGAGCACCAATTCTACACGATGTCATCCAGAAATTAAGTAAGGAGGGAACATTTCCTAAATAATTATATGAAGGCATCATTAATAAATAAATAGAATTACCACTGCATGGATACAATTCCCCACTTAGCTGTCTAGAAAATAATTAATACTATGGGAAAATAAGACTAATTCTAGGGATCAATTCCTGGGTCAATATTAAAAATCAATAGATTCCCAAATAAATCTACGGATATAATATAATCAGAATACAAATTTCCACATTTTTTACTCAAAAGGAAAACTAAATCACCATTTTTTTTACAAAAAAGGTTAGATAAGCATTGAACTGCTAACTTCAAGGTTTGCTCCTCAGAAACCCTATACTAGGCCACTATAAGCCAGAACTTCCTCCACTTCACTTAATGAAAACAACAACAAAAAGTGTATCTTACAGAAAAAAATGGTTATATAGCTTATAATAAAGTGCTTATATCTTTCAATGTAACAGTGCTTGTAATTTCATGGTAATTTCTTAAAATGAAGCATGCAGAGAATATCCACATTACATCGTTGCTTAATTACTCAGTATTCAACACCTTCACAAAATAGGGCTCTCTTTTTAAAAATAAATTCACAGCAATTTATTTGTAATTTTTAGCAACATTGATGAAGCTGTACTTTTAAATTTTATAAATATGCTCAAATTACTGAGATAATTGTTGCTTAACGGTTTAAGCTTGTTGTAAAACCCCTGTTCTATAGCCAGAGAGATTCATTTACAGGTGAATGCCATCAAATTATGAATTGCAGAATAAAAAAAAAAAATCCTATATCTGTAGCTGCCATTTGAATAATATGACAATGCAATAAAATAATTTGAGAACTGTGGATCAATTTAGGAGTGTGTAATTGATTATGAGCTGGACTGCTAACCACAAGGTCAGTAGTTATAATCTACTAGTTGCTCTATGAAAGAAAGAAGAGGCTTTCTGCTCCCATAAAGATTTACAGAATAAGAAACATGATAAGATCACTATAAGTCAGAACTGACTCAGTGGCACGCATCCTCCAACAGAACCATGTTTACCTGTGTGCTTACTTTGCCGTCAACAATAAAGTTAAATGGAAATGAGAAAGGGAATAGGGTAGTAACTAATTTAAAAAATTTTAAACAATAAAGTTTGAAACAGTTTTTGAGGAATATATTTGGAAGCATCTAAGATACATGAAGTGACTGGCATTTTGTTTATAAAAAATCTTGGAAACCAATAAGACAAAACCTCATATCTTACTAATGAGTAAACTGAGGTCCAAAAAGACTAAGTCAGTTAAAAAAAATTAGAAGTGAAACTCAAACATACTGTTCTGTTAAGCAGTCTTTCAATTAATGCAAAAAAATTCAAACATTTGTTCATATTTTCACCTGTTAAAGAGCTATTTATTAAGACCTTTTTATACATAAAGTATTAAATAAGATTGCACAGCATGGGACAATATATATCTATGCTATACACATTGGAGTTTATTCAATGACAACTAACAACAATTGTTGTTGCTGTTGTTAAATGCCATCAAGTTGGTTCTGATTCATAACGACCCTGCATAGGATTTTTGAGAAGCAACTAGTGAATTTGAACCACAACCTTATAGTTCAAACCAGTCTTGTAGTCCAATGCTTATCCTACAGTACCACACTATACTGGCAATTTAGAAGTGAGAAAATGGAGAAGTCATCATAGTTCACATTATATAAAGTAAATAACACATTTTTCTCATCCAATCTTCTTGAAAAATGTTTTAATAAAATCCATAAAGTTTAAAAAGTAGCTATTGATTTGCTTATTTGAAATTATAATCAGTAATATCCAATCACATACTTCTCAAAAATGTTCTTAGTATTCGAAAGATACTTTAACTACTGAAGTTGGTGATGTTTCTGACAGATATAAGCAGCATTAAGATGAAACAAGTATGTTGTTGTTAAGTGCTGTTGAGTGAGTTCCAACTCATAAAGACCCTGTATAGGGTTTCCAAAGAGTGGCTGGTGGATTTGAACCACTGGCTTTGTAGTTCAAACCAATTTTATGATCCAGTGTTTATCCTACAGTGCCACACAAGGACTCAAAAATAAGTATATTGTTTTATAATCAAGTCCTAAGAATGATACTTCATACTTAAATCATTTAGGTGCTAATTGCGATGACCCAATAGAAGACAGAAATGCACTTCATTTACCAAATTTTGGGTGTGTGAAAAATGATGAATGTCTATAATGTTCTATTTCTGCCCAAATAAATTTGGAAGCAATGAGTCCCGTTCTTCTCTGACAGTGTATCATAAGATTGGGCAAAATATTTCAAAGATTAATAGCTTGTCAGGGAAAGCTCAAACTGATAAGGATGATCTGTAAAATTATATGTCCCTATGTTTGAAATTGTTCCATGCAAAAAATGCAAAGAACTGCAGAGGGTACATATAAGATTTTAAATGAATATGGAAAGTGTCAATATTTCATTTAAAGATTTCATGAAGAATGACGGTGAAAAGTTAAAATAGAGCTCTACACTCAACTAATATTTTACAGATTTCAATCCAAGTGTAGCAGTTTGGAATCACCAACTGACAAACTGGCATGACGAATCAAAGGAGATCTTACTGAATATATGACAACCTTAGAGATAGATTAAATTAACATCCATCCACTTGCAAAACTGAGGGGTATAGAAAGAGCTTTTACTTGACTCTAATGGAGAAAAGCCTGCATTTGAATTTTAGAAATTAATAATGTTGATACAAGGAGAAAAGTCTCTGAAGTGCTACAGGACATTGACCTAGATTGCCTGAACTTTGAGAAATTTCCCCAAGGACTAAAGATATTTTTAAAGAATGTGAAATATAGTAATAAGAATAATAACTTTATTCAATACGACTTTACCATAGCAGAAATGAGATTTATGGATATTGTTCTAGGCTCTTATAATTTTTATTGGAATTAGAAATTGGTACATCTCAAGGCAATGTAAATGCAAGTAGTGTAGAAGTTAGAAGTGAGCCCAATATTCTCTGTATTCCCAATTTATAAAAGAAATATGTGAAATAACCCAAAGTCAAAGAAAACTATTTTCTTTACTTTTCTCCAATATATCTTTATAAATGTTTATTTCTCTTTATTTTTTCAAACCATGTTTACTGTAAGCACAAAGATGACCTAGAGCCAGTTAGAACCCAAAATACAATGCAGATAAATTCATAAAATTATACATATTTAATGTTCAATTTCCATGAAATTGTCTGCTCAATAACTATGCTTATCTAACTTATAGACAAAAGGTATAAAAACTATTAAAATTTTGTTCATATTTATAATATTTCAAAATTGACTTGGTTGTTTTGCATGAATAACAAAGCCAAATTTTAGAACCAGAAGCTAGATAGTACTAGCAAAACAAAACCAATGTGCATATATACATAAGTACATTGTGATTCAGTGTATTATCCCACAGTGCCACTCCAGGACTCCACATTTTTACATGTCAAGTCCTGAAATGGCACTGTAGGATAAGTACTGGATTGCAAGGTCAGTTTGAACCACAAGGTCACCAGTTCAAACTCACCAGGTGTGCCTCGAAAACTCTATCCAGGGTCTCTATGAGTTAGAACTGACCCAAAGGCACTTAACAACAACAACATGTATATATGTATATTTAGATTTGTTGTTGTTTTTAAGTGTCATTGAACTGGTTCCAACTCAAAGCAACCCTTGTGTGGTTTACGAGGAGTGGCTGGTGGATTTGAACTGCCAACTTTTTGGTTTAAGCAGACCTTATGGTCAAGTGCTTATCCTACAGAGCCACACCATACCTATACATATATACGGGAGTACTTGGCTCCATAAGATAGCGCAGGACTGGGAATCACAAAGTCCATGTTTAGGGCCAATCAGTTGCTCCATGGGAGAAAGATGAAGTTTTCTGTTTTTCTGTTCCCTTGATGATTTAATACTTCAAAAACCCTATACAGAGTCTCTATGATTTAAAACCAACTCGACAGCACTTAACAACTATATATATATACATATACATATACATATACATATACATATACATATACATATACATATACATATACATATACATATACATATACATATATATAGTCAGAGCCAATTTGACAGCACTTAACAACAACATATTGTTTGTAAGTGCCTTTGAGTCAGCTCTGGCATATAGTGACTCTGTATAGGGTTTCTGAAGAGCAGCAGGTGAGTTTGAACCACCGACATTTCAGTTTAAGTGACTTTGTGTTCTAGGGCTTGTCTTACAGCATCATATCAAGATTCCATATACATGTATTCATATGTTCCTGTGTGTATTATGTGTGCCATTGAGGTTTGTTCTGACTCTTAGGCAACACTGTATAGGGTTTCTGAGGAGTGGCTGGTGGGTTTGAACCACGAAATTTGTATTTACCAGCCCATAATTTGAAATAAACTCTGCAGAAACTATTTTTAGCTTGTCAAAGACTTATTCTGAGAGTCCTAGTAAAAGGTGTGGGATAATTTAAATGTACCTGACTTTTTTTTAAATGATGTGTCATCTTCTTTGTCTCTGTCTTACACACACACACTTCAAATTACAGCTGGAGGAAAACAACAGAAAAAGTTCTCTATTAATAGGGAAATGTTAAACCAAAATTAGAAATGGGTAAGAAGAAATGGTGAATCCTTTCAGAAACCAACTTGATGGAGTCTTGTGGTTGAAGAGTGAGATACTGCACTGGATTGTAAGGTCTCTTTGAACTGCAAGGTTGGTAGTTCAAATTCACCAGCCACTCCTCAGAAACCGTGTACAGAGACACTGTGAGTCAGAACAGACTCATCAGAAGTTAACACCTGCAATATATATAACCAAGAGGCATGCTTTCAAACACAACAGGGAATAATAAATGGTTTAAAATCAGGAATGGTGTGTGCTAGTGTAGTATTCTTTTACCATACTTATTCAATCTGTATGCTGAGCAAATAATCAAAGAAACTGGATTACATAAAGAAGAATGTGGCATCAGGATTAGAAGACTCATTAACAACCTGTGATATTCAGATTATAGTAACCTTGCTTTCTGGAAGTTTAGAGGACTTAAAATACTGATGAAGATCAAAGAGCACAGTCTTCAGTATGGATTACATAGATATGGTGGGCGCAACATAAAGGCAAAAGGTTACAAGTCACCCTTGCTATTGGGTAGTTGGACCTGAAGGTTTATAAAGTAGGCATTTCCCATATACCTGAGTATATATTGGGAATTGATGCCCTACAAGGGTTGTGGCTGAGTGCCACAGCTGGGTAATTTTACCTTTGAGTCAGTTGTTCTGGGCCATGAGAATCATCTTCCCCTTGTCCTTCCAGAGCCACAAAGAATAACTAACACAAAATAATACCACCTCCCTGGGTGGCATGAGGAGATTACCACTGCCATGCAAGAACTAGAGAAGGTGAGTATATTGACGATTACCCATAGACCCTACAACTCTACTGTTTGCCGGTAATGAAGTCAGATGGGACATGAAGGATGGCGGTGGATTACTTGGAGCTGAATAAAGTAATTCCCCCAATACATGCTGCGGTACTTTCTGTGTCAGACATAATGGACTGAACTGCTTTAACTTGGAGTTAGATGCTTACAACATTGTCGCTGAATTGGCAAGTGCTTTCTTTTCTATTGACATTGCAACTGATACTCAAGACCAGTTTGTCTTCATTTGGGAGGGTCTATTAGAGAATGTTTACCATGCTCCCACAGAGCCCTTCCTGTCATGGAATGGTAGCTGGTGACCTAACTCACTTTAATGGACAAACCATAAAGGATCGGGCCCAACGTATCTCAATCCATTGGACATATTGTGCCGCTTATCACCCGTAGGCTGCCAATATGATAGAGTGGTATATTGGGATACTGAAGAAAACTTTGCAGGGGCTTGATGGTTCTCTATGTGACTGGGCTGCCAGCCTTTGTGAGGCATTTCCAATGCTCAGTGAGCAAACTCGACACAGAGGAGTGGCCCCTATAGAAACCTAATTACATATGGATGCTGCCCCCATCCAACTGCAGATACAGAGGATGTGTTGCTAAAACTTGGTTTGGGGTAGCAAACTAGCATTCTCCTGCCTGCCCCCAATGAATTGGAACCAGGAACAAGGGACATGTGGGCTTAGCCATGGAAAAGTGAAAGCCCTCCACCAGTGATGGGTAGAATTGATAGGCCCCTGGGACCAAGTGGTGGACCTGGAGATCCAAGTAACCCCCTGGGTAACCAGAATGTGGCCTTCTACAGTACAGGTTACCTCCCCATTAATAGTAGGAAGCACAATGTTGAAGAAAGCGTTAGTTTTTATCACTATGGCCTATAATTAGCTCTCCACTGTTGGTGCATGTGGAAGTCCTAGACTCAATTTGGCACAGAAGGCTTGGTACTTACATCCATTCCGGGCTCCATTAACCATGCCAGACATTAGCCTGTATACTGCCTGACAGCGAGAATTTACCTATGTCGGTACCTATGGCTTCCCAAGCTTTCTGCTGTTAGAAGTCTTACAAACACCCTGGCTTCAATGACTAATGTGTCAGCATGTTGTATTTGCACCAAGCTTCCTGTTACTACAGCTGGTGGATTATCTTGGCAGATCCATTCTGCATCCACTGCAAACTTGACATGGTAGAGCACTTCGAACTCCACAGACCTTACGTATAAGATAACCAAGGCCAGAGTATTCAAATTTGTGCATGAGCAGTACAATCATTGTTGCCTATAGATTGGGATGGCATAGGGTGGCTCACAGTCAAAGCTGTGGTGCTATGTCAACCTACTGAGCACTGTGTTGAGAGCTGATGATTGAATGGCCAAGAACTGTGTTAGGTTTGTAGCCCTTATGCCTCACTGTGAGCACAGGCATGAGTATCTGCCCAAGACATACCAGCCTGTCTCCTGGGAGAGTCTTTGGGTCTGTGGGAAACATGGATGGCCTTACCTGCCTTCCAACTGGGCAGTACAATGCACCTTGGGATGGACCTATCTGCCTAGACATGTGCTTATTCCCCTGCCAACTCACCTCTCTAATTGGGGCACCTTTAAAGCTAGGCATTGATTAAAGTGAACCCTGGGGTGGTTTTATCCATTAACATTACTTTCACCACAAGGAGGCAGCATATATAATCAACAATAAATTACAGTCCTAGCTCTGCAAATTGTCCGGGCTTTGAACAATACCCATATGGCTCTCATGCTGATGAACGAAGAGCTGTACCAGATGAGGAAAGTTGTTCTACAAAACCAGATGGCCCTAGACATACTCATGACCTTGTAAAGAGGAGTATGTGCCTTATTGGGAATAGAGTGTCGTGCATATGATCCTGATTATAGCTAGAATACTACCCAAGCTTTGAATGCTCTAACTATTGAAACTCGTGTAGTTGAAGAGGTTAGAACTGACCCTCTTAGCTAATGGTGGGCCTCCTTGACCCATGGGTGGTGTATTGTCTTCATTAGCATCAGAGTTATTTGTAGAATCCTTGTAGTGGGGTATTGTCATTTGTATTGTTGTTGTGTACAATGCTCCACCCTACTCACCAAGGGACCAACCAAAGACCTAAGTAGCCACGTATGGCAAGAAACTCTGAAGGGATGGAGTGTTTAGTCAGAAAGTGGAGCCAGTGTTGTTGGGGACTCTCTTCTGTGTTGTCAGGTACTCTCTACTTCCCATTGGAAGTGAAGTCTGTGTTTCTATCTGGGACCAGAAGATGCTGAGTCATTGCTGTATTTGTGCCACCATGTAGGATGATGTCATATTATTATATAACTTGTGAGTCATATTTGGTTGGATGCCTTCTGTGTTCTTTAGTAATGTATATTCCATGTGGAACTTCCCATGCTAGAGAAGAGACTCCCCCAACCCCACATGCTGCCTGCCGTGTGCTTAATAAAGAAATGAGCCAGCTACCCATCATGCCTCATGTTTTCTTCTGGCCTCCTGAATCCGTGAAGCTGCCAGGCATTGAACACCTGTGATATAATGACATAATGAAGCAAAGCTTTCCATACTTTCATTTGCCGATAAGGCACAACTCAAACTGGGAATAAAGAACTGCAAACATCTATTAATAATTAGGACCTGAAAGGTACAATGCATGAATCTAGGAAAGTTGGAAGATGTCAAAAATGAAATGGAACATAAAGATTGATATCCTGAGCACTGATAAGCTATAAAGTATATGCCGTTTTGAATCAAACAACCATATTGTTTACTAGGCTAGAAATGACAAATTGAAGAGGAATCATCAAAAAGAGCATTTCAGGAATTATTGTAAATACAATGCTGTGTGTGATGTTATAATATCTATAGGCCTACAAGAAATACCAGCTAATACTACTATTATTCAGATTTACACACCAACCACTAAGACCAATGATGATGAAATTAAAGATTTCTACCAACTTCTACCATCTGAAATTGATCAAATCTGCAATAAAGATGTATTGATAAGCACTGCTGATTGCAATATGAAAACAGAAAACAAAGAGAAATGATCATATCAGTAGCTGGAAAATATGGTCTCAGTGATAGAAATTGTGCTGGAGGGTATATAATAGAGTTTTTGCAAGGCCAATGGCTTATTTATTGCAAATACTTTATTTTCTGACCATTCATGTGGATGTCACCAAATGGAATACACAGGAATCAAATTGACTACATCTGTACAAAGAGATAATGGAGAAGCTCAACATCATCAACCACAAACAAGGCCAGGAGGAGATCAACAATGAGATGCAAGTTATAGGAATAAACTTTAAATGGACAAAAATCATGAATAGACATTCCACAGAGAAAATGCATGAAACTTTCATAAGACAATAAAAATATACCAGCATCCTTAGTAGTCAAGGGAATGTAATTTAAATTCACATTAAGGTACTCAAACATATCTCTAAGAATAGCTAAATGCATAAAGATTGACAAGTTTAAGTATTCTTAAGGATGTGAAACAACTTGAGCTCTTTTAAACTTGAGCTCTGGAAAAACTACTTTGCAAAACTATTTACCAGTTTCATATAATATTAAATATACACTTATAATCCAACAATTTAGTGCTAGGCATTTATCCAAGAGATATAACAAACATGTCCATGAAAGCAACTTTATAAATATTGTTTTAGCACATTTATTTATAATAGCTGAAATGAGAAACAATCCAAATGCATAAAGAAACAGAAATGGGTAAAATATTGTGCAATATTCACACTACTGAATATAACTCAGAAAAAAAAGTAATTATCAGTACATATCACACCCACTAAACCCACTGTTGTTCATCGATTCTGACTCATAGCAACCCATTAGGACAGGGTAGAGCCACTCCATAAGGTTTCTGGGACTACACATCTGTAGAGGAGCAGGGATCCTCAACTTTTTCTTGCAGAGGGGCTGATGGATTTGTAACATTGCCTGATCTTATACTTAACAGCTCAGTGCTTAATCCACTGTGCCATCAGGGCCTCTCACACAGAACACCAGGAATCTCAAAAGCATAAAATAAAGCAAAATAAATTGGTCATAAATGCAGATGTACTATTGTTGTTGTCAGGTGCCATTGAGTC
>NW_006408545.1:26921330-26926156 GCF_000296735.1 Chrysochloris asiatica | reverse complement strand
TGCTCAATGTTGTCCATAGCTTGTCATGATCCACACAATCGATGTACTATATGATTCCATAAATAGGAAACATGACAGTCAATCTATTGTAGTAGAAATCATAAACATTGTCTAAAGATGGTGGTGGTGGTGCGTTGTACAATCAGTTCCAACTCATAGCGACCCTGTATAGAGTTTCCGAGGCTGCAATTCTTTATAGGAGCAGAAAGCCTCATCTTTCTCCCACAGACTGGCTGGTAGTTTCAAACTACAGACCTTGAGATTAGCAGCCTGACTCATAACCATTACTCTGCCAGAGCTCTTTTGGCCGAAGATAATAGGAATCAGTTGGAAGGGTACACAAGAGTATTTTTCAAGCATGACAGAAATATTCTTTATTTGAATGGATGCCATTTTACAATTTGTGGTATTTGCTCATTTAATAGAAATATACATCTAATCAGTATTTTACATTGTATATGTTGTTGTTAGTTGCCATCTAGTCAGTATCAACTCATTGTGAACCTACGCACAACAGAACGAAATACTGCCTGGTCCTGAGTCAACCTCACAATTGTTGACACACTTGAGCCCATTGATCCTGCCACTTTACCAATCCATCTCACTGGGGATCTTTCTCTTTTTCTCTGAACCTCCACCTTACCAAACATGACATGCTCTCCATTGACTGGTCCCTCTTGACAGTATGTCCAAAGTCTGGTCATCTTGGCCTCTAAAGACCGCTCTGGATGTACTTCTTCCAACACAGATCTGTTAGTTCTTTTGGCAGCCCTTGGCACTTTAAATATTCTCCTCCACCATCATAACTCAAAAGCATCAATTATTCTATGATCGTCCTTATTCACTGTCCAACTTTTGCATACATATGAGGTTACTATGGCTTGGGTCAGGCATACTTTAGTCCTAAAGTTGACATCTTTGTTGTTCAACACTTGAAAAAGGTCTTGTGCAGCAGAATTGCCTAATGCAATGAGTCGTTTGATTTCTTGGCTGCTGCATCCATGAGTGTTGATGGTTGATCCAAGAAAAATGAAGTCTTTGACAACTTCAATTTTTTCTCCATTAATAAGAATGTTGTTTATAGGTCGAGTGGTGAAGATCCTTGTTTTTTTTTTTTTTACATTGAGATGCAATCCATATTGAGACTATGGTCGTTGATCTTCATCAGTAAGTGGTTTAAGTCCTCTTTACTTTCAGCAAGCAAGATTGTATCATCTGCATATGGCAGGTTATTAAATGCCACCAAGTTGTTTCCAGCTCATAGCTGTTTCTGAGGAACAGCTGGTGGGTTTGAACTGCCAACTTTGTGGTTTGCAGTCTCATGCTGATCCTACAGCACCACACCAGGAGTCCTGTTTCATTTATAGAAGAGAGAAAAAGGAGACTTAACTATGGTAGCATAGTGGTTATGAATCGGGCTGCGAACCTCAAGCTCAGCAGTTCGAAACTACCAGCTGTTCTGCAGGAAAAAGATGAGGCTTTCTGCTCCTGTAAAGATTTACAGCCTATGAGCCACGGCACATAACCACCACTAACCACATGTATCTATTACATATGGCAGAAGATAGTTTTTTATCCAAACTCATTCCATTAAAGTGTCTATCTGTGGCAGCTGTTTCCCTTCAGTGTGCTATTCTTTCCCTTACCCTTATTAAGGGTTTTATATTTGTTACATTTAAAAATGTAATCATTAGAAAGTAAATAAAATACTAGTTCATAGTGTTGCAAAGCATTGAAGAACCAGCATTGCAGAGCCAGAGAATCCTTTCGCTCTGGAGAAAGGATTTTTTTTCTTGCACTAAAAATAACGGTGATTAAGATGTTTGCAAATCACTCCATTTTCCCCCTTTTTAATATACTCATATTCATTTTATAAAGATCACTTGTATCCTAACATAGTGTGTCTTTTATTTAAGGATACATCTTTGCATAACATTGGCAAGCAGATGATTAGAAAACAGACTTCCTTTAAAAATAAGGAAGTATGCTAATTCAAATACATTAACTTTTTATATCAATTAGATAAAAAAGGAGAAAAGGCAATTTTAAAATGATACCATGAATATAAATATTATAAGTTTTATGAATTATTGCCTGGAAATTTTTTTTAAATCGCACTTTTCTATACAACAAGCTAGTTTTTGTAAGTTTATTCTTATCCCATTTCTACGTATTTTCATTTCTATGCAATCTTTCCAGTATGTAGCAAGCCTCAATGTCCCCATGACATAATATTTTTTATTTTTTAGTGTATTTTAAGTAGCTTGTGGTTAATTAACATGTGGGTCTTTCTGTTCTGACGTTCTCCATGCTGGGAAATGATTTTTCTAGTCAAGTTTGGTCCACAGGTTTGGCCCATATTCTCTCTCCTGGGGCCTACTAGATGCTGGCTAATTCAGTTCCTTGCTCTCTGCATCACTTATTGTAAAACCCCAGGTTTCACATCACTCAATAATTTCACTGTGCGCAGGAAGATAAAATGACTTCCTTTTACTGGTAGTTGACACATTCTCCATCTCTGCCCTTTAGGATCTTCTGTTCTTTCTTGCTGGCTGCTGACAGAGTATCTTTTCAGAGGGAAGCTTTGCAGTCTGGATATAGTGCAGCCTCCTTCAACAAAGACACTGCCTAAATGCATGACTATGGGCTTTCTGTTTATGCAAACGTTATAAATTGAAACATATTTTTATTTTTAAACTCCCTAATATTCGTTATCACATTGTCACAGTGTTGTTTAACTAATTAATTTTTCCTCTCCAAACTTTGACCATCTTTATAAAATAAATACTACTGTTACATGTATAACAGAAATTATTACATTTATACATACTCAAATGCCTATACCATAGGTGGTACACAACCACCCTTTGTGTACCATAGTTTTTCTTGGTACATATTCAGTGTTATATTTGTCTGCTATAACATTTACACATAATTAAATTTACAGAACTCTTGGGATCAGATATATTCAAAATTTAGCAGTTTTCAAATTTTAGAAACCTAATACAGTGCATATTCACTTAGCATTTAACTTCCAGGGAGGCTTGGAACAGCACCCACAATCTAATACATGAATATTTGGTGGGGTAAACAATGATTATAAATTAACCTGTCCATTAAATTTGGTCTTTTGTTTTCACCAGAGATAAAAGCAACTAAGTTATCAAAGCCTTTTTTATTTCTCTATTATGAATCAAAAACTTTATATTAAACAATACTTTATGTTTTACAAATGTATTATCTGAAACTTTGTATTTGAGTTTCTTTATAAATGTTTCCTTTCTAAAAGTGTGTCTCCTTACATGCATTCCTATCTCCAAACATGTAGAACACACTTCCTTTTTGTTTTAAAAGAGCGCAAAATACAGTACCTAATTTACCTTTTCCTAGTTGTCTAGAAGTAAAATAAATACATGCCATCATTAATTTGCACATATTTGTGTAACCCAAGCATTTAAATTATATACAATTACATATCAATAGGAAAGTCCTAATGTGGAGCTGTGGGTTAATGCGCTGGACTGCAAAGTTGGTCTGAATCATAAGATTACCGGGTCAAGCTCACCAGCTGCTCCTCAGGGTCTCTATGGGTCAGAACTGACTCCATAGCACTTAACAACATATATCAATACATTGATGAATTATCACTATCTTGTCATTTACTGTTAATTATGCAATATAATGCATAGTTTTTATTTTAAATGTAAAATAATTAATAATGATAGCAGGACAGCCAGAAAAGGTAGGGACTTGCTCCGGAGTTAAAAATGAGTGGTATCTCGTAAAGGAAACATTCATAGACCAGTCCCATGGCTTTTGGACTATCATAATCTCTCCTGGACTCACATTTTTGAGGAACCGCGCTAACAAGGATAAAGAAAAGCGCATGTTTTGGGACTATTTCCTGTGGGGGCTGCGGGATGCTCCCGCACAGCAGAATTTGGAAGGCAGGACCAGGACTGGCCCGTATAGAAAGTGGCGTCTCCCAAAAGGGCCAGAGGCGATACAACTTCCTCCCGCCCCAAGTCTCCCCACCCTGGCTTGAGACCCCAATAAAAATTAGCCAGATGAAGCTCACCCACACACAGAGAATATGAGGAATTCTGGAGGGTGTAAGAAAGGCCGTGGTGGCTTCTTGACATCACCCATCATCCCCCAACTGTCTCTGCAGCTAAGCCCCCTGACCTGACTCCTAGCTAGAAGTGGGATCTCACAAAGGGGGTGCTCATACACCAGTCCCACAGCTTTTGGACTATCATAGCCTCTCCTGGGCTCACATTTTTGAGAAACTGCACTAACAAGGATAAAGAAAGCGAGTATTTTGGGACTCTTTCCTGCGGAGACTGCGGGTAACTCCTGTGACTGCAGAGTTTAGAGAGCGGGACCAGGGCCAACCTGCTTGGACAGCTGTGTCTCCCAGAAGGGCCAGAGGCAATATAACTTCCTCCCGCCCCAAGTCTTCCCACCCTGGAGTGAGATCCCAATAAAAATCAGCCGGGTACAGCGCACCCATGCACGTAGAGTTCTTGTTGACTACACATCCCTCCTGGAGGTGGGAACTTATCCTCCCTACATCCCATAAGAAGAAATAGCAATTGTGGCCCTATAGCCAAGCTACAACATAATACTCCACCACTTAGATGAAACCCAACAACATTTGCTATGATTTACAGATTAAAAGGGAAGACCATATCCTGACCACACTAATAACAATAATAATAATAATAAAACAATAACCATGACCAATAAGAAACAATCAACTTTATCAAAGCATGTCCAAAAACAGAAGAAAGGACCTGACACAATTGAACTGGAGATAGACAAAG
>NW_006408545.1:26896454-26914481 GCF_000296735.1 Chrysochloris asiatica | reverse complement strand
CCATCGATGGAGAAGAGCAAAGAGTGGAATCCTACCCAGAGAGGCAGTGAGTCCTGAGATGGAGGCAGAGAAGACAACGTCAAGAGATGGTGGGGCTGGGGGCTTGGGATCAGGAGATGGAAAGGGGCTGAGGACTGTGGTGGGGGGGGTGCACGCTTACAGGGTACACCCCTTGGTTGGGTGAGGATGCATGGTTGGGTGAGGATAACTATGACAATGAAATGATGGATGATGGAATGAATGTAAAGCTGATGTTCTCCCATGTAGACTATCACACAATTCTCAATAAAACATTAAAAAAATTAATAATTAGTGTGACACAATAGGATAAGCACTCGGCCTCAAGTTAAGTTTGAACCACACGATTGGTCGGTGATTCAAACTCACCAGCCACTCATCAAAAGTGCTATACAGGGTTACTATGAGTCAGAAGCGACTCCATGACACTTACCAACAACAACAACAACAACAATATAGTATAAACCAAGGAACCCTGGTGGCACAGTGGGTTAAATATTGAGTTGCTAATAGTAAAGTCCAGTAGTTCAAACCCATCAACCCATTCTTCAGGGAAAAGATAGGGTTGCTTGCTCCCAAAAAGATTTAGTCTCTGAATTTCTAAGGAACAGTTCTGTTCTGAGGTATACTATTAACTGCTGTCAAATCAGTTTGATTCATAGGGTCCATAGTGTTTCTGAAATGGGCTGGTGGTTTTGAAGTCAACCTTAAGATTAACAGTTCAGTGCTTACCATATTGCACCATACCAGGACTCCACATTGACCTACCGGATTGCTCTATGTTGGAATTAACTTGATGGTAGTAGATTTTCATAGTGCAATGCATTGTAGCTATCGAGTTGTAGAATTATGGATTGGCTCACCATTTCATTAAATATTATTAACAAATATTTAAGAATTTCACAGTTAGAAATTTAAGAAATTATAATGAGTACGTTTGATAACACATAACTAGGAATAACAAAGATGGATATCGAAATGAAGACCTCAAACTGCAGTTCAAACTTTCCTCCACTTAACATGAGAACCTTGCAATTGAGCTTATTAAATTTCTGCATAAATTGCACAAATTTTTCAGAGGACAATAATTATAAACCATGTTTTTCACATACTATTTAGTGACTAAATTTAACCTTGCTAAAATTGATGCTTCTATTTTGCTCAATGATGACTATAATGCAAATTAGAAAAATAGATGTTTATCTTTTTGTTGTTAAATTCTGTCAAGTTGGTTCCAACTCATAGTTGACCCTCTATAGTTTCCAAGGACAGCTAGTGGGTTGAACTGATGACCCTGTGGTTTACAGTCCAGTGCTGATGCTACAGTGTCACATGATTCCACACCTTGTCCAAATTTGTATGTGCTGTGTGGTGCTGTAAGATAAGCATTAGACCACAAGATCAGTTTGAACCACAAAGTCAGCAGTTCAAAACCACCAGTGGCTCCTTGGAAGCCCTATATAAGGTTGTTATGAGTCAGAACCAACTTGATGGCCTGTAACAACAACAACATATATGGTAATGCAGTACCTCTTTAGGATAAGCACTGGACTGCTAACCACAATATTGATGCTTCCAATACAACAGTCACTCCAGGAGAAAGATGAGGTTTTCAGCTCTGCAAAAATTTACAGCCTCAGAAACCCTATACACGATATGAGCAGGAACTGAGTAGACGGCAATTAATAGCAACAATAAATATAAATATGACTTCTATTTCAAAGTTCTATTCCTGAAGGTAAACACAAACATACACACATATACACAAATGCACATTAGAGGAAAATAACCCAAAATAATCATATATAATTTTGTCTTACCAATTTATTCTTTCACTATAAATAAATATGTTGAATGAAATTACATAGATGACTTAGTTAATAGAAATGTTTTGGTCTTAGATTACTTCTGTATAAGACATTTTTTCATCTTTCAGTGAAAATAAGAAAATGTTCATTGTATACTATATTACTTTAATTACTATTACATCACTCTAATTTTATCCATATAAATCAGTGTTTCCTTTTTAAGAACCTTGCCAAGAACACAATCAAACAATCCAAATAATGAATGGCTTTGCTTAGAAAAATATTAAGTTTAGTTTTGATAATAACTGAGAGAAAAGCATGTATACCTGAATTTAAAAGTATTCATATTTATGAATAATTAATTCAAGCTATTAATGGAAGATATCCCTCAAGGAGACTGTATAGTGATAAAAGAAATCTCTGAGAAGATATCTTGGTCATCATTAAATTTTACCTGATTAGTGAAAGAATAGTAACTAGATTGGAATATTTAACCTACTCCAAAATGTGTATGATATAAAGTTAAGGTAAAGAGAGAATACCTCTACAAAGAAAATATATGAGCCTTGTTAAAAAGTGATAGGAACCCTAGTTGTACAGTGTTTAACCGTTTGGCTATTTAGCACTGCTAACTCAAAAGCCAAACTTTTGAACCTACAGGAGAAAGAGATGGCAATCTGCTTTCATAAAGATACCTAGCCTTGGAAACCCCATGGGACATTTCAACTTGATCCTACAGGATCATTATGAGTCGGAATCTACTTAACAGCAATAGGTTTGGTTTGGGTTTATACCTATTTTTATCATTCCTTTCTGGAACTGGTTTTATTTTTCATATTAATGAAACAGTTATTAACATAGAGTATGTCTTATCAGTCTTTTTTGAGATCTAAAAAGTACAGATTAAGCAAGCCCGAGATGAAGCAGAGATGAGAAAGGTAGATGCCATGACTCATAAAGATCACCAAGGAGCCAAGGAACAGAATATGAAAAGCTAACAATGACCTTATCCTGATGTCAACAGAAAGAGAAAGCCTTCTTCTACAGCCAGCACCATGAATTCAGACTTCTAAGCTATTAAAGCTACTAAACTGAATAGATACATGTCTAGTTTTTAAAGCCACCAACTTGTATTTTCTGTTATAGAAGCTGTAGATGAACTAAGTTGTCATTGCTAAGTGTCATCAAGTCAATTTTAACTCATAGTGACCCAGTATAGGGTTTGTGAGTGTGGCTGGTGAGTTTGGTCAGTTTGTGGTTCAAACTTGTGATCTAGTGTTTATCTTACAATGCCACACCAGGACTCCACATGACTAAGAGAGTGCTTCTAAGACAGTACTGATCCACGTAAAGTATTGATGATTCCAAATTGTTTGATATCAGGTGTCATCAGATACCTGATAATACCAGATGGCCAAACGTCGTCTCTCATACTTTGGACGTATTGTCTGGAGGAACCAGTCACTGGAGAAGGATATCATGTTTGATAAAGTGGAGGGTCAGAGAAAAAGAGGAAAACTCCCAACGAGATGGATCGGCCAAGTGGCAGCATCGATGGAGTCAAGCGTGGCAACACTAGTGAGGTTGGCCCAGGATTGGGCAGTGTTTCATCCTGCTGTGCATAAAGTTGTTATGGTTCGGTACTGACTTGATGGCACCTAACAATAACAACAAGGTGTCATTAAGTTGTCTCTGACCCATGGAGACCCAACAGAATGAAACACTGTCTGGTACTGAATCATCTTCACAATTGTTTTCATGTTTGAACCCATTGTTTCTGCCACTGTACCAATCTATCTTGTGAGGAGTCTTTCTCTTTTTTGTTGACCCTCCACTTTTCCAAGCACAGTGTCCCTCTTAACATGTCCACATACACAAGATGTATTGCTATCCTGGAATCCAAGGAGTATTCTGGGTATACTTCTTCAAAGACAGATGTGTTGGTTCTGATGGCAGTTTACAGTACTTTCAATATTCTTGACTAGCACCATAATTTAAACACATGAATTATTTTATGTTCTTCCTTATTCATTTCCATGTGTATAATATCCAATTTAAAATATCATGGCTTAGGTCAGACATGCTTTAGTCCTCACTTCAACTAACATTTTTGCACTTTAGTACTTCAATGAGGTCCTTTGCAACAGATTTACTAAATATGTAATTTGATATCTTGACTGTTGCTTCTATGGATGTCAACTGTGGAGCCAAGCAAATCGACGTCGTTGACAAATTAAGTTTTTTCACCATTTATATTGATGTTTATTTACTGGTCTAGTTGTTAAGATTATAGTTTTCTTTACATTGAGGTGCAATCCATACTTAATGCTGTAATTTTTTAGCTACTAAAGCATTTCAAGTCATTTCAGTGAGCAAGGTTTGTCATCTGCATATTGCAGTTTGTTAATGAAACTTCCTCCATCCTATAGCACTGTTCTTCTTCATAAAATCCATATTCTTGGATTATTTGCTCAGCATACAGTTTGAATAAGTGTGGTGAAAGGATATAACCCTGATCCACAACTTTTCTGATTTTAAGTCAGTCAATATCACCTTGCTCTGTTTGAATGACTTCCTCTTGGTCTATGTACAGGTTCCTTATGAGTACAATTAAGTGTTCTGGAATACTCATTCTTCATAACATTATCCATGGCTTATTATGACCCACGTAATTGTCATTGTAAAGTAATATGATACACTATTGAAAAGAAAAAAAAAAAAAAAACAGAAACAAAAGCAGTTAACTTAATTTGCCTTTGTAGTTTGTCATAGATTGGATATTTAGAAAAGATTTTTTGGGGGTGTGGGAAATTTATATATTTATGTATCTCAAAAATATGTTGTTGTTGCTGTTGTTAAGTGCCATCGAGTCGATTGCAACCCATAGCTACCCTGTATAGGGTTTCCAAGGAGCAGCTGGTGAGCTTGAATCACCAACCGTACAACTCAAATGACTTTTCAGTGTGATGCATTAGCCTACAGTTCCACATCAGGACTTCTATCAAATATATAAGAGGTTTAAAGAGTATCTTTCCTGCAAACACAGCTATAAATGTGGTGGAGCATCATAGCAGGAAAAATGATGAAAACTTCCTAGATATTATCAAACATTATGGTATCTTGAAAGCTCATGAGTGACTCTCTAAGATGTCTCTCCATGTGCAGAATAAAAAAGAGTGTTAAGAATTGAAGAGGCTTAAATTAGTTCAATGGACTAATGGAACATGTGAACATCAGTCTCCACAACTCTGAGACCAGAAACTACTAACAATATCTGAATTGGATCACATTAGAAGGTTCTGGAGAGATTGGGAGAAAATGTGGAACAAAACTCAAAATTATTCATAATAATAATAATAATAAGGGTTTACTGATCAGAAAGAGACTGGAGGAGAGGAATATAGCTATGACCCTTGACAGCTCTTCAGGTCTAGAAAGGAATTCACTCTCACGATCCAATTTTCAGTCAAGCAGTAAATAGGTATGCATGGGGGAAGGGGAAACACTAAGACATGTCAATCATTCAAAATCAAAAGGGAAATATTTTCCTAATGAGGGAAAATGTTGAGATGGGATGGAAAAGTGGGTGGAATGAAAAATATAAATAGGTATCACAGAGAGGAAGCCAGTTAACTGTTGTTGTATGGAGGAGATTGCAATCATTGACATGAAACAAAGTATATGATTTATGGAATATAAATCTGATTATCTTGTCTGTAAACCTTCACTCATTTCAAAATAAAAAGTAAAACAAAAACAAAAACATATAGATTCTTGTTGTTGTTGTTAAGTGCTGTCAAATCTATTCCCACTCACAGCGACCATGTATAGGGTTTCCAAGGAGCAGCTGGTGAGCTTGAACCACCAACTTTACAGTTCAAATGACTTTGCAGTCTGAGGCATTAACCAACAGCACCACACCAGGACTCACTATATGTATATATAAAATGTCAGTCCATCAGATACACAATAAATGGTTTCCTTTCAGGCATTACATAATTATTTGTGTCAATTTAGCATAAATATTCACATCTAATGGGAAAAATATCTAGCTTACATTTTGGGGGAAAAAGAAAAGCTTAGAAGAGATAAAAACCAGTTATTTGAAAATGCTGAGCCTGACTTGATACCTGCACAAGTACACTGGAATTTAATAAACGGGGGTTAAATAAATGGATTATTAAGTACATCTTAGTGTTTTTCTTTAAAGAATCAATCCAACCCAAAATGGGGGGTGGGGGCTAAAAAGGCAAGGACTGGCTTACAAGCTTTCAAGAGGGAATTTAGATCCAGAAGGCCTGGAGGAAGGTAGAATCTCCAGGGAGTAGCATCCAAATCTGTCTAGGCGGGGCTGATGCAATGAAATGCAGACGGGTCTCTTGTGATACAACAGTGAATAATTGTTATCAGGACTGATTGTGAGGGTTGGAAATGTAAAGGTAGGCATTTTATAGCAAGGAGGGGAGTGATTAACTTTTCAGTCTAGGAGCGGAGGTCCCTAGGACCATCAAGGGAGAAGAGCGGAGAGTGGGACCCTACCTAGAGAAGCAGTGATGCCTGAAATGGAGCCAGAGATGATGACATGGAGTGATGGAGCAGCTGGAGACTTTAGATCCAGAGAGGGAGAGTGACACTGTGCTGACGACCTGTGGAGTACAATGGGTATGATTGCAGGGTATACACTTTGGTTCATTGATGTTGCATGGAGGGGATTGTAACCATGACAATGAGATGATATACGATAGAATTAATGTAAAATTAATGTTCTGCCATGTAAACTATCACATAATTCACAATAAAACATTTAAGAAAAAAAGAATCAATCCAGAGCCAGCTTCATGATTCTACAACCTGTGCAATCACAGAAATGTTCACAGTCACAAGAATTCTGTACTGGTTTAATGCACTATAATCATCAAGTTGGAAATGTTAATAATTTTAGCATGAAGACCGCACACATTTTTGTGGGTTTGCACTGAACCTGAAAATTTTATAACCAGTCCTGAGTTAGTAAATCATGTCTCTTACTCTGAAAGTAAACTTGATAAAAAAGAAAGACAGCACCAAGTAAAGTGATGAATATGACATCACTATATATGTGAGACACATACACATATATTTATGTGAGACTTATTTATGTGAGACTTTGGACATACTGTCCGGAGGAAACAGTCGCTGGAGAAGGATGTCATGCTGGGTAAGGTGGAGGGTCAGAGAAAAAGAGGAAGACCCCTAACGAGATGGGTTGGCCAGGTGGCATCATTGATGGCGTCAAGTGTGGCAGTGGTAGTGAGGTTGGCCCAGGATCGGACATTGTTTCATTCTGCTGTGGATGGGGTCGCTATGAGTCGGTTCCGACTCGATGGCACCTGACAACAACAACATATATGTGAGACAGTTTGCCCATTTTCACGTTTTAAGCTTGGCATTTTCTCTGGATAAATCAATAGAAGAGGTTTGTGCAACCTAACTCAAGGCTAGAAATAAAACGATATCAATTGATATAACAAAATAGAATCACAGAAGGTTTGCAATTTTCTCTTATCATAAAACAAAACTATATGAAATCATGTGTAACTGACAAATTTGTGAAGAATTGTAGGTGAAGAAGGAAATGAGATCTTGGTGATGTGGGTGATGCGGGAGCTTAAGATTGACAAGTAATTTAATATAGTAAAACAAATGATGGGCTTTACAGAAGAGAAAAATGAATGATAAAAATAAGCTATCGATAATATTCTCCAAATTACAAAATTGGATACCTTCTTTGAAAACCATTGCATACAGAATTCAAACCCTTCATTTAAGCAGAGAACTCAAGATCAAGTTGAGTGTAGAACAAACACAACTACCCAAAATGCACAATCTAGAAAAATAAAAGCCAAGTTGGATCCCTTGAATTTGAAAATGAGACTGTATGTATCAACACAGTTAAACTGTTTGTCAGAAAATTTTGCCAGGCAGCTGAGACTGTAAATCAATAAACAACTTAAAGCAACAACTTCGAACAATTTTGGCTCAGACATTAAAATTCTATAAATATATTTCCCATATTTTCCATGAAACATAACTAAAAATTTCAAAATGATGTTCATCCTTGTGGCAGTAACTTTGATAAACTCACGTTTACATAATCAGCAGTTTTTTTTCTTGTATTCTTTGTTAAGGGTTCAACAATCCTGAAGGCTTTACCATTTTTAACCAGGCAGTGTTTTGTTCTGCTGTGCATAGAGTCACTATGAGTCAGTACCTAACAACATCTCACTTTTATTTTAAAAAGTCTTCATGATACAGTAGCTAAGCACACTTGACTACTAATTGAAAGAGCAGTTCAAACTCACCAGCTGTGTCTAGAAAGAAGATGTGACAGACTGCTTTTGTAAAGATTTACAGCCTTAGAAACCCTCTGGGCTATTACACTCTGTCCTCCAAAGTTGCTATAAATTGGAATTGACTAGATGGCAGTGTTTTGTTTTTATCTCACCTTGGTGAACAGTGTGTTTCTGCTTGAGGGTTGGGTTTTCCTGTTTGAAATTTTACTTGAACAGAAGGGCAAAGGATGTCCAACATTGTGCCTGAGCTCTGATTTCCCTTTGTTTGACTTCCAAATATGAAGTTAACTCTTTTCTCCTAAAAAACTCTTTTCTCCTAAAAATGATCATTCCTTTAGAAACTAATGATTATGTGAACAAAAGTGAAATTACTTATCTGGAATTCTGTCTTGCTAACACTGCTCTTTGTCCTCATCTTATTCTGTTGGAAAGAGGTGAGTATAAGACTATTATGTCAGCATTAGAGGTTGCCCTTGAGAGAAGGATTTTTAATAAGTTTTTTGGTCCTCTCTGTTTAAATTCTTGTAATCATTGTACCTAATCATTACGGCCCTGACTGACCTTTCCCCTGTGATCCAGGAACATATAGACTAAGGATTTAGTGCCATGTTGTTCATTTAAACCTAGGATAAGAAGACAAGCCTGGAGGAACACTGGAGGGTTATGGTCTCATCCCTTAAAGAAAATAATGTAACTTTAAGGCAACAGTTTCTGACATTGTTTGGGGCAATCATGTCTCAGGATGTAAAGCTCCTTGGCTCACTGAGACATAAACTATTTCCCCAGATGAAAGGGCCATAAAACTTTGAGAAAAGAATGTGACAATGCAGACAGATTGTACTTACAGGAGTATAAGAGCTCAGACTGTATGGGGGAAAGCAAGGCAGTCTTACAGAAAAGGATTCTCACTGCCTTCTAGATATGTTAATAAAATGTGTGTTGATTGCCACCCTGTCTCTGATATTGGCTGCAGCAGCATGCAGTCTGACTTTTGGCCAGTAACACCCACAGGACTGGTAAATTGAGAAGAATTGTCATATTGACACCTTCATAGAACAAACACTTCCCTAAGATACTAATCAAAACCTTATGAGGACATTTTGACGTCCCATCTTGTTTAAGTTGTGAAAGTCTGATTATGGAAGAGACTTTCTGTCAAAACATTCCATATGGTAGATATTGAATCTAGTTGGATCTGCCACTGGAGATAGCTAATTAGTAGGTTAAGGATCTGAGACATGAGGTGTTTAAGGAATCTGTTCTACAAACAATTTTCTATATTTTCATGGGCTAAATGAGTACTTGCTCCACACCCAACTTTTTCCTTTTATACGCATTTACATTGCAACTCTATGCATTGTTTTCCTAATAGAATATGCACTGTTTTCCTAACAGAATGATTTTACAAAAGATAATTTATAATTAGAAGTTCTGGAAATTTCAATATGAAAATTTGTTTTATTTGAGATGCACCCTAGAACAAAAAGGAGGCAAAATCTCAAACATCCAATGTTCAGCACTTTTTATTGATATGAAGAAGCTTCTAAGAGACTCTCATTTTGTTTTATTTTTTCTGTAAATGATTTCCCAGCTAAAGCCAGTAAACATGGTGAAAAAAACTAAACCATAATTTAAATACGATAACATGGCCCTAACTTTTTTATCTCTCGCTTTCTTGCCCCAAAACTGATTTTCCACTTTCCTTTGTTCCTCTCATCTTTCTGATCCGCTACTATCATCTCTCTGATTGGTCCGATATCATCAGTAGCTCAGTGCCCTCCTAATGTTTCACCTCTTTCTGAAGACGGCAAGTCCTTTTCATTGCTTTTATGCTAGGTATTGGTTTGAGCTTATAACCATTTCCAAAGACTTTCTAAAGCCTAGAAAAGAAAATTCACATTGAGATTTATAAATCGTTTGAAGAACACACAATCCATGGTTTGCAAATCTAAATGAATTAATAAGTAAAAACTAAAATGCAAAAGCAATGAAAATGTAAACCTGAAGGATGCAGGAGGAATCTAAAATACCACAAGCTTCACAAGAAACAAGAAGGTCTTGAAAAGCTGTAAATGAGAAATATATATCTATTTGTGAAGATCTTTTCCAACATTTTCTAATGAAAATTGATGTGACTGTGAAGTAAGTTGAACAGTGGCCTTGCCAAAGGTCTATCTGCTTAAAACCTGTAAACCTGACCTTATCTGGAAGGAAGGACATTCCTAGAATCGGTTTTGTGGCCCTCCTCCCATACCAGGTCATACAGATTCCTTAGTAATATTTATTACATTTTTAATCTGAAAACAACGTGTGATAAATATAGTTATTAGTTGTTGTTCTTGTTAAGTGCCATTGAGTTGGTTCCAACCCATAGTGACTCTATATAGGGTTTCCAAGAAGCAGCTGGTAAGCTTGAACAGTCAACCTTGCAGTTCAAACAGCTTTGCAGTTTGGCACATTAACCCACAGTGCCACACCAGGACGCCAATATTTCTTAGATTATATGAATATTAACAACAAAATTATTTTGCAAAATCTTTCTACCTTGAATTGCATTATTACAGCATTATTAGTTATAGAATATAAATCTTCTTTATTTTCCCCTTCATTTTAATTATTATTTCATTCAATCAAAAAGTTTTTGCTATAAATTCACAAATACTAATTATCACAATATTGAACTAAACACTCCAAAAAATTGACAAAATAGATGACTTGATCAAAACACTGGAAGCCACAAAAATGACAACATGAGCTTATACTGCTGAAACACATGATTTGAATTGTCCTTGTAATTGGATATTAATAACAGCTCTGACTGAAGCACATTAGAAGATTCAAAGTATAAACTATCATAGAGTTTTAATTTTATAAGTATACTGATACATATTTGTTGCTGTTGTTAGGTACCGTGGAGTCGATTCTGACTCACAGTGACCCTGTATGGGGTTTCTGAGGCTGTAAATCTTTACTGGAGCAGAAAGCCTCACCTTTCTCCCATGGAACGGCTGGTAGTTTCGAACTGCTTACCTTGAGGTTAGCAGCCTGATTCGCAACCACTATGCTAGGCTCAAAAACAAATACCTTTGCTGTTATAACTAACTACAGAGATATTTTATAAAATATAATAAACTTCTGCTGAAACACTGAACAAAAATTTTACTGAAAGTTCTTTGACTGTCACCCCCACCGACAGGGTCACCTGGTGAGGTCCATATCCTCTGCATCACTATAGAGATGCCTCTCTTTACATAAAGGTTCTTTGCAGATATAATTAAGAATCTTCAAATTAAATCATTCTTGATTTATCCAGGTGAATTATAAATCCAGCTGTATTCTTGCAAAAAAAATGCAGAGAAAGTTGTGATACATAGAGGGAAAGGTCATGTGGAGCCTGAGGCATAGATTGGAATGAAAAGCAGAAACTAAACAATGCAGACAGAAACTGGAGAAGCAAGGAAGGATTCTTTTCTAGAGTTCTTAAAGGGGATGCTGCATTGTTAACATCATGATTTGGGACTCTGGCCTCAAGAACTGTGAAAGAATACATTTACATAGTTGTAACACACAAAGCTCATTGTGATTTGTTACAGCAGTTCCCAGAAATTTACATTCCTTAAGTGTTCTCTCAAACCCACCAGTTGTTCCTCCAAAACCCTAAACAGGGTCTTTATGAGTCTGAACCCACTCAAAGGCGCTTAACAACAAGAACAAGGTGTTAGTTTGAGAACTAAGGTTTGCCTGACTCAAGTCATGGTATTTTCACTAACCTCATATGCATTTAAAAGTTCTACAGTGAATAAGGAAGACCATAGGAGAAGAACTGATGCATTTGAGTTATAGCATTAAAAATACTATGGACTGCCGAAAGAACAAACAAATCTGTGTTGGAAGAAGTACAGCCAGAATGCTCCCTGGAAGCCAGGGTGGCCAGACTTCGTCTCTCATACTTTGGCCATATTGTCAGGAGGGACCAATCCTTGGAGAAGGATATCATGTTTAGCATAATGGAGTGTCAGAGAAAAAGAGAAAGAACCACACTGAGAAGGATTGGCACAGTGGTAGCAGAGATGAGCGCAAATGTAGTATTATTATGAGGTTGGCATAGGACCAGGCAGTGTTTCATTTTGCTGTGCATAGGGTCACTACAAGTCAGTACCAATTCAGTGGCACCTAACAAAAACAAAAGCAAGCCAAAATTAAACTCATTTCCTTCAAGTTAATTCTGACTCATAATAACCCTTCATGACAGAGTAGAATTGTCCCCACAGAGTTTCCTGAGCACTTAAATGTGCTCATGAGGAATCTGTACCTAGACCAAGAGGCAGTTGTTTGAACAGAACATGGGAACACTTTGGTTTAAAATTAAGAAAGGTGTGTGACAAGGTTGTATTCTTTCACCATACTTATCCAACCTGTATGCTGAGCAAAAAATCCAAGAAACTGGATTATATGAAGAAAAACATGGCATCAGGATGGGAGGAAGACTCATTAACAACCTGCGGTATGCAGATGATACAAACTTGCTTGCTGAAAGTGAAGAGGACTTAAAAACATTTGCTGATGAAGATCAAACACCACAGCCTTTGGTATGAATTCTATCGCAATGTAAAGAAAACAAAAATCCTCACCACTGGACCAATAAACAACATATTTATCAATGGAGAAAAGATTTAAGTTGTTCAGGACTTCATTCTTCTTGGATCAACTATTAACACTCATGGAAGTAGCAGTCAAGAAATCAAATGACATATTGCATTAGGCAAATCTGCTGCACAAGACCTTTTTAAAATATTGAAGAACAAAGATGTCAGCTTGAGGACTAAGGTGCACCTGACCCAAGCCATGGTATTTTCAATAACCTCATATGCATGTGAAAACTAGATAGCGAATAAGGAAGACAGTAGAAGAACTGATGCTTTTGAGTTATGACGTTAGAGGAGAATGTTGAAAGAGCATGGGCTGCCAAAAGAACAAACAGATCTGTGTTGGAAGATGTACAGCCAAAGAGCTCCTTGGAGGCCGGGATGACCAAACTTCGTCTCATACTATGGACATATTTTCGAGAGGGACCAGTCTCTGGAGAAGGATAGCATGTTTGTTAGAAGACCCCCAACAAGATGAAATGGCAAAGTGGCTGCATCAATGGGCTCAAGTATGGCAACAATTGTGAGATTGACCCCAGATTGGGCAGTGTTTCGTTCTGTTGTGCATAGGTTCACTATGAGTCCATACTAATTTGATGACACCCAACAATAACAACAACAATGATTAGGCTACAAAGTTTGCATTTCTACAAGTTCTCAGGTGAAGTTGATATTGCTGATGTGTGGAACCACATTTTCAAAGCTGCTTCTTTATTACATATGCTAGTTTAACTCAATATTCTTCTTTTCTTTCAGCCAAAAATCTCCTAAATGATTACATTTGGAATTACCACTTGAAAGGCAGCTAATTACCTTTAATAGCCTTGTTAGCCAAGTTTATCCATCTTGTATTACATTGTAAATCCTAGTCTTTATTCCCAGGATTATGGAGTCCTGGGGTGGTGGTGTAGGATAATGTACTAGACTACAAGGTCAGTTTGAATGACAAGGTCAGTGGTTCAAATGTACCAGTACTCCTAATTAACCCTATACAGGGTCACTATGAGTCAGAAGCAAATGAATGGCAACTAACAACAACATACTCATGATTGTGGTCTATTTTGAAATGAGTTGTTAAGAGGTTAAAAAATAAATAAATAAATAGGATTTAGGATGCCCCCATCTTACTTGAGGGTATGACTTAAGTCATCACCCTTAGTTTCACTTGGGAGCATGGTCTGACTCCAAGATATGTCTGTTTTTGGACAAGTTTGCTGTCTTGCTATGGATCATGCATCTGGCTCATATGACTGACCTCCAATTCGTTGGACTTTCTGCTCATAACCTGATCTGATTTATCAGTTCTCAAAACTTCCTGCATCAATAACCTGTGGTTTGACCTGCCGATTTGGAATCCCAAGTTCCTGAGACTATGTGGATAAGAGGATTTCTCTAGACTGATCTCTGAACTATATGTACTTGGGATTTGTCAGCCTCCACAATTGTGCGAGCCATTTCTTCTGACAATTGTGAATTTTGTGAGATGTTGCAGTGTGTTGCAGAACCTTTAGACTATTGAAGTGAGTGTTGGTAATCAATATTAAGGACTATGGAATGGTATAACATGTTAGAAAAGTTGAACAGTTGGGATATCTTTAACCTCCAGCTTCATGCATCACTGTTATAATTTGTTGTTGTTAAGTGCTGTCGAGTCAGTGCTGACTCATAGTGACCCTGTGTAGAGTTTCCAAAGAGAGATTGGTGGGTTTGAACAAACAACCTTGTTGCTAGTAGTCTAGTGCTTATACGGCCGTGACACATCTGAACTCCTATGATAGAAAGATTTTATTGAAGCAAAATTATGTTTTGAGGAAAGTTAAAAGCCTTATTTGATAATGGTGATTCTGAAAATGTAGTAAAGAGAAACTTTTATTTTAATCCAATTTACAAAACCAATATATGCTAGAAATTGAAAAAGTACCTATACCTATGGTTCACAACATTCTTAGATAGAACTTGTGTTAGAATTCTTTCAAGTGTTCATGAGACATAGAATGAATACATTATACAACATAACTAAAATGAACAAATTTAATTATTTAAAGTAATGCTATACTTTTAGGCAGACTCTTGGTGTGGCACTGGAGGATAAACTGTTGGACTTCTAACCAACATGTCAATGGTTCAAACCCACCAAATGCTCTTTGGAAACCCTATGCAGGATTGCTTTTAGTCAGAACTGACTTGATGGCACTTAACAAAAACAATAACAACATACCTTTAGGCAGATAGCTATCGAAATCTTCCAAAACATCACTTGAAATGAAAATCACACTAAAATATCTCCAGAATAATGTAAAATTATTGGGATACAGAAAATACAGTGATTATTCAAAAAATATTTTGGCAATGTGAGTGAAATAGTTTTATTGAAATTGTGATCATTTGATAACTTAAAACTATAAGCAGCTAGGCACATAGTAAGTTCATTCCATTGATACCAGAGAACTAAAAATATTATATTTCTTAAGTCCAAACCATCAATATCTGCTCTAACATCCAGGTATTTGACTCTTCTGACTATTCATACTTTGATAAAATAAGCAGTGAGGAATGATGCAGCTCATAATTTAGCTTTTGATTTTTGAAAGTCATAGCAAAATGAAGAGTGAATTTTCAAGCTTGCCCACAGGAAATAAGCTAAAGAAAATTCTACAATTTTAGATAAAACTTGGAAGAAATAATAGATTTCATTAGAACTGATTTACAGGAATACTTATATATATATATAATTTCATAAGTGTTGCCCTCAGAATTATAACTTTGATTTCCTCTTAAATGTAAAGTAACCAATGAGCTGTTTTCTGACACTATAGATTTGTGGTTTATAAAAGAGTTTTTTATAAAGAGACCAGTGTATGCAAGTTTTTTAATCTGGACTTCTTTTTACACATAACACACTGCTATTAAGATTTCAGAGTCCTGGTGTGATGCTGTGGGTTAATGCACTGGACTGCAAAGTTGCTTGGAATCACAAGGTCAGTGGTTAAATCTCACCAGCTAATAAAATTTAGAAGGAATAATAGATTTCTTTAGAACTGATTTAAGGTAATACTTAAATGTACCTATAATTTCATAAGTGTTGCCCTTGGAATTATAACTTTGATTTCCTCTTAAAATTAAAGTAACTACTGAGCTGTCTTCTGACACTATGAATAGCAACACTATGACTTCCAATACTGAAGGATTCTACAGGCAAAATATTAACTGATTCAGAAAGGATCTAAAGAACATTGAAGGAATTCACAGAGGCACTGTGAAAAAACAAATAGTCAATGAACAACCATTTCAAGAGGCAGCATATATTCAAGAGACAATGATACTGAAGAAGGAAATCCAAGGTTCATTGAAGCCATTGACAAAGAACAAGGCTCCAGGAATTGATGGAATACATATTGAAATAATTCAACAAACTGAAGCACTGGATGTGCTTACTCATCTTTTCCAAGCAATTAGAAAGAGAGCAATCCCCCAACTGACTGGAAGAGATCTATATTTGTGCCCATTAAGGTGACCCAACAGATTGCAGAAATCATCAGACAATATCATTAATAGCACATGCAAGCAAATTTTTTCTAAAGATAATACAAAACAGCTGCAACCATACATTAGCAGAGAACTGCCAGAGGCTCAAGCCAGATTTAAAAGAGGATATCATAGCTATCTGCAGATGAATCTTGGCTGAAAGAGACTATCAGAAAGCTGTGCTTTATTGACTATGCAAAGGATCATGACAAGCCAAGGACAACATTGTGGAGAATGAATGCTCCAGAACACTTAATTGTGCTCATGTGGAGCCTGTACATAGAACAACAGGCAGTTGTGTTAACAGAACAAGGGGAACACTGAATGGTTTAAAATAAGCAAATGTGTGTGCCAGGGTTGTTTTCTTTCACCACACTTATTCAATCTGTATGATGAGTAAATAATGAGACATATTAAATGAAGAAAAATGTGGCATCAGGATTATAGGAAGATTCATTAACAACCTATGATATGCAAATTATTTCACCTTCTTTGCTGAAAGCTAAGAGGACTTAAAATACTTGCTGATGAATATCAAGGAACACAGCCTTTGGTGTGGGTTGTACCTCAATAAAAAAAAAAAAAAAATCCTCACTACTAGATCAATAAGCAACATCAAGTTAAATGGAGAAAAGACTGAAATTGTCAAAGATTTCATTTTGTTGCACCCACCACCAACACTCATGGAATCAGCAGCCAACAAATCAAATGACATATTGCAGTAAGCAAATCTTCTGTACAAGAACTCCTTAAAGTGTTGAATAGCAAAAAGGTGCACCTGACCTAAGCCATGGTATTTTCAATAGCTTCACATGCATGTGAAAGTTAGACAGGGAATAAGGAAGATGCTAAAAGAATTGATGCATTTGAGTTTCAGTGTTGGAGGAGAATTTTGAAAGTACCGTAGACTGCAAAAGAACAAATAATTCTATGTTGGAAGAAGCACAGTCAGAATGTTCTTTAGAAGCCAGATGGTCAAACTTAGTCTCTCATATTTTGGGTATATTTTCAGTAAGGACCAGTCCCTGGAGAAGGATATCATTTTTGGTAAAGTGGAGTGTGGGATAAAAAGAGGAAGGCCTACAATGAGATGGATTGATTTAATGACAACGGGAGTGGGCTCAAATGTAGCAATGATTGAGAGGTTGGCACAAGAGTGGGCAGTGTTTTATTCTGTTGTGCATTGGGTTGGTATGAGTTGGTACTAACTTAATGGCACATAACAACAAAAAAGACAGTAATTAATAGCAACAGAATTTTCTGAAATATAGTGCCAGAAGATGAGCCCCTGAGATTGGAAGGAATGCAAAATACAGCTTGAAAACTGTGCTGCCTCAAAGTAGAGTTGACCATGATGACAAGAATGGACCTTCATTTTAGTTTTTGTAACTATCATTTACTGATGGTGCTAAACTAAAAATGAGGAGAAACAGATATGAGCATCCATTAACATTTGAAATAGGAAATACATGAAGTATGAATCTAGGAAAACTGGAAGTTCTCAAAAATAATATACAGCACATAAAAATTGATATCCAATATGGAGCAGCAGCGAGATCTTGGAGCGGCAGCGAGATCTTGGAGCAGCAAGATTCGAAGTCCTGTGTGGTGCTGTGGATTAATGCGCCAGACTCCAAGGCTGTTTAACTGCAAGGAGCGGAAAGCCTCATCTCTCTCACGTGGAGGGCCTGATGGATT
>NW_006408545.1:26889426-26893598 GCF_000296735.1 Chrysochloris asiatica | reverse complement strand
TTAGAATAAGTATAGTCAGAATGCTCCTTAGAAGACAATACGGCTAGACTTCATCTCTCATACTTTGGAAATATGGTAAAGGCCCGGTCGTTGGAGTAGGACATCAAGATCATGCTTGGTAAAGTGGAGTGTCAGACAAAACAAAGAAGACCCCCATCTAGATGGATCGGCAAAGTGGCGACAGCAATGAGGATGACACAGGACCAGGTAGTGTTTCAGTCTATTATGCATCATCAGAACTAACTTGATGGCATCTATCAACATCAGACATGTGTGAACTTGGGTAAATAAAGTGCAGTTTTTAAAAAAAAAAAAAAAAAGAGAGAGAGAGAGAGAAAAAAAGGAAATTGCTTTCTTTCTTTTTGCCTGTGTGGCATTTTTGTTGTTGTTTTTTTTGGGGTTTTTTTTCCATGCACTTGAAGGGAAACAATATATATTTCTTATTAGTACAAACCAGTGGGAATTTTCTATCAAAATTTAAAAAAAAGTAAGTAAAGGGGAAAATAAGGAGAGAGAAATTAAAATATATATATTTAGAAATGGATAATGTTGATGGTTATACAACATGATAACCATGTATAGATGGTATGGCTGATTGCACATGTAAGAATGGTTGAAATGGTAAGTATTTTGTTGTATATATATATATTGTTACAATAAGAAAGAATTTATATGTGCAACACTGGTGGGAATATGAGTATAGAGAGGGAGATGACTAAAAAAGGGAAATCCAGGATAATTCAAGAGCTCTGATGTAGCACTGTAGGATAAGCACTGAACTGTTAACCAAAAATTTGGTTGTTCAAACCCTCTATAGTGTTGTTGTGAATTGGAACTGACTCTACAGCACAAACCAATAACAACAAGGACAATTTTAGGGGTCCAATTTAGGTGGCTAAGATAATGGTAGTATTTCTATTCTTACATACATGATAGCAAGAGACTATTAAATGTAATATGAGTCTTATTATTAGTTCCTCAGGAGATCTATCCTGGTATTCCTTATTATTCTTTTGTTTTGTTTTGTTATTTTAATCCTAGATTGAAATATCTTCTGTGTATAAAAATGAATTTTCTCTGCTCATAAAATTATGTCTTTCATTGCTCATTTGTTTACAAACTCAGCCTTTACCGAATATTCAGTACTGCCTTCCTTTATACTATTGCTCAGCAATTTTCACTTTGCTCTCAGATCCAACTCAGGACACATAACTGCCTGGCCTACATAAGTTAAGATTGCTGATCTACTCACTAATACTGTTGAAAATCATGAACATAGAAAGGCCAAGTACTGATTGAGATAAATTATTATGAATCCAGTTTTGAATGTGTAGAATTTGAAATAAAATAATTTAATATTTCAAAAGAATGTAATGGAATTACCGACAACCAACCAACCAAAGCAAACAAAACAACTGGAAAGTGTTTCCATGGTAACCTTATCTAAAGTATACAACCTCACCCTCTGTTACTCTACATAATAATTCCAGGCTTTATTTCTATCACAATATAATTTGTCTGTGATATTTTTAGGTGAAATAATGTTGTTGTTAGGTGCCTTTGAGTCAGTTCCATCTCATAGCAATCTTATGCACAATGGAACGAAACAATGCCCTGTCCTGTGCCATATTTACCATAGTTGTTAAGCTTTAGCTCATTGGTGCTGCCACTATGTCAGTCCATCTCATTGACAGGCTCCCTCTTTTTAGCTAGGCCTCCACTTACCAAGCATGATGTCCTCCTCCAGAGACTGATATGATAGCGAGATAAGCAGCAGGGTACATGGGATAGACTGAATATGCTGTTTCTCTTTTACTTCATGTATCATACCTTACTTACTTAGTATCCAAAATGAAACTCCCTTATTTTTCTTCTTTACCCATTGAAATATGCTCTCAGGGAGATTCTTTTTCAAACACTGGGTGAAGTTTATAGGAAGTCGTTGTTTTTTTTTTGTTGTTAAGGGCATTGAGTTGGTTCCGTCTCATAGTGACCCTGAATAGGGTTTCTGAGGAGTGACTGGTGAGCATGAACCACTGACCTGTGGTTTAAACTTTTCTTGCAATCCAGTGCATTATCCTGCTATGCCACACCAGGACAGTCATTAGTAAGCAATAAAAATGTCCACTGTTGTTGCTGTTGTTAGATACCATCAAGCCAGTACCAACTCATAGTGACTTTATGCACAACAGAATGAAACACTGCCCGGTCCTGGGCTAGCCTTAAAATCATTGCTACACCTGAGCCCATTTTGCTGCCACTGTGCCAATACATCTCATTAGGAGGTCTTCATCTTTTTTTCCAGCCCTCCACTTTACGTAGTGGTTACGAATCGTTCTGCGAACCTTAAGGTCAGCGGTTCGAAACTACCAGCCGCTCCGCGGGAGAA
Organism: Chrysochloris asiatica; assembly: GCF_000296735.1. Lineage (NCBI taxonomy): Eukaryota > Metazoa > Chordata > Mammalia > Afrosoricida > Chrysochloridae > Chrysochloris > Chrysochloris asiatica. The sequence continues at coordinate 26,891,209 of NW_006408545.1, read as the reverse complement.
AGATGAGGCTTTCTACTCCAGTAAAGATTTATACCCTCGGAAACCCTGTACAGGGTCACTATGGGTCGGACCCGACTCGATGGCACTTAACAACAACAACAAACTTTACCAAACATGATATGCTTCTTGAGTGACTGGTCCCTCCTGAAAATATGTCCAAAGTAGAAGAGATGAAGTCTGGACAGCCTGGCTTCCAAGGAGCACTCTAGCTGCACTTCTTCCAGCACAGAACTGTTTGTCTTTTGGCAATCTGTGGTACTTTCAATATACTCCTCCAACACCATAACTCAAATGCATCAACTTTTGTACAATTGTCCATACTCACTGTCCAACTTTCACATGCATATGAGGTTGCTGAAATTATCATTGCTTGGGTCAGGCACACCTTAGTCCTCAAACTGGCATCTTTGTTCTTCAACACTTTTGAAAGAGGTGACATGCAGCAGATTTGTCCAATGCAATATACTGTGTGATTTCTTGACTGATGTTTCCATGAGTGTTAATAGTTGATCTGAGCAAAATGAAGTCTTTGACAACTGCAATCTTTTCTCCATTTATATGGATGTTGGTCATTGGTCCAGCAGTGAGGATTTTGTTTTGTTTGCATGGGATGCAACCCACACTGAAGGCTGTGGTCTGTGATATTCATCTGTAAGTATTTTAAGTTTCTTTGCTTTCAGCAAGCAGGGTTGTATCTGCCATATCACAAGTTCTTAATCTTCCTGCAATCCTGATGCCACTTTTTTTGTAATAATATATCAAATTATAAATTGTTGTTGTTGTTAAGTGCTGTCGAGTTTGTTCCAACCCATAGCAACCTTGCATAGGATTTCTGAGGAGCGACTGGTGAGCATGAATCTCTGACCTTGCAGTTCAAACTGACTTTGTAGGCCAAAACATTAGCCCACAGCACCACACAAGGATATATCCCATTAAACATAAGTAGTACACATAGATATATAATACATTTATTGAAAATTATTAACATATAATTTCCTTGGAGTCAGGAATCTTGCTCGTTTTTGGTTTACCACTGTAAGTCTGGTTTCTGAAAAAGTTTCTGAAACATAGTAGAAACATTATATAAGTATGTGACATAGATGTTAACAAATGTGAGTAAATATTTGCCATTGAGTTGAAATTTTGCATGCAAGTTGAGGACTGGTATGAATTTGAGAATATATGATTATTGGGGACATTTAAAATTTTAAGTCAGTGAGAACTCCAAGAACCTATTGAATGGAGTCAATTATGTATGTGTGTATTTGTGTATATGTATTAGTATCTATGTTTATATAGAAAGAGTTCTGGTAGCATAGTGGATTACAAACTGGGCTACCAACTGCAAGGTCATTATTTCAAATCTACCAGTTACTCCACAGAAGAAAGATAAGGCTTTCTGCTCAAGTAAAGATGACAGCCTAGGAAGCCTATACAGGGTTGCTATGAGTAGGAACCAACTCAGGGACATACCACCACCATGTGTATATAAAGACTCCTGGTGTGATGCTGTAGGACAGGAAGTGGACTGCTATCCTCAACCCACCAGCCACTATTTAGAAAGCTTTTACAACAATATTTAATGATATGTGTTGGTTTTGTCTCATGACAATCCTGTATAGAGTTTCTGGTGCAACTGGTGAGTTTGAACTCTAAGATAAGTATTGGTCAGTGGTTCAAACCTATCAGCTGCTCCTTAGATACCCTATACAGGGTTACTTTGAGTCAGAACCAACTCAATGGCACTTAAAAACAACAATATAGTATATTAGTATATACATTG
>NW_006408545.1:26888024-26889275 GCF_000296735.1 Chrysochloris asiatica | reverse complement strand
GACCCTTTGTCAAAGATAATTTGGCTGTATGTGGATGGGTTAATATCTGGATTCTCAATTCTGTTTCATGAGCTATGTACCTTTCATTGTACCAGTACCAGGGTATTTTGACCACTGTGGCCATGTAGTAAATTTTGAAATCAGGGAGTGAGAGGCTTCCAACTTTGTTCTTTTTCTTAAGTAGTACTTTGCTTAAACTGGGTGTCTTTTCTTTCCATATAAAGTTTGTCATTGTTTTTTCCATCTCTCTGAAGAATGACATAGGAATCTGGATTGGGATTGTGTTATATGTGTAGATTGCTTTGGTAGTATTGACATTTTCAAAATGGTAACTCCTTCTCTCCAGAAGCAAGGTATATTCTTCCATTTTTGTAAGTCTCTTTTAGTTTCTTGTAGTAGTGTTCTGTAGTTTTCTTTGTATAGGTCCTTTGTTTCTCTGGTTATACTTATTCCTAAATATCTCATCCTTTGGGTGGATATTTTAAATAGTATTACTTTCCTTATTTCCTTTTCAGCTCTGTCACTATTAGTAGACAACAGTCTAACTGATTTTTGTATGTTGATCATGTACTCTGCCACTTTGCTGAATCTTCAAATTTGTTCCAGTTTTTTTTTTTTTTTTTTTCTTAGTCTTTGGGGTTTTCTATGTATAGGATCATATCATCTGCAAATAGATAGAGCTTTACTTCCTTTTTGCCAAGATTGCTGTTGTTGTTGTTAAGTACCATGGAGTCGGTTCCAACTCATAGTGACCCTGTACAGGCTTTCTAAGGCTGTAAATATTTATGGGAGCAGAAAGCCTCATCTTTCTCCCATGGAATGGCTGGTAGTTGCAAACTGCTGACCTTGAGGTTAGCAGCCAATTCATAACTACTACACTACCAGAACTCCTTTTTTGCCAATATGGATGCCTTTAATTTCCCTATGAAATTAATGATAACTTTTATGTACCTCAATCAGCTGCTTGCCTTCAAGGCCTCCTGAGAAATTTCAAGATGTCGTGGTTGGTCATTATGACATAATTCAGGATTTAATTTTCATCCTGTTTCCTTTTTAATCTGTCTATCTCCCACTCCACAACCCCATTCAGGTATTTTTCCTAGTGATTAATAGACCAGGGCTGGTTGTATCTGTTTTGCACTGCTGTTTGGTTTTAAGCAGAACATTTACCATTAAATTCTGAGCAGATCTGTGTGCATGTGTAGTAGAATCCTCTGGGGGCAGGAGAGCATCCACTCACTCAGAAACCCC
>NW_006408545.1:26881278-26885885 GCF_000296735.1 Chrysochloris asiatica | reverse complement strand
GGTTCCGACCCATAGCGACCCTGTATAGGGTTTCCGAGGGTGTAAATCTTTACGGGAGTAGAAAGCCTCATCTTTCTCCCGTGGAGCAGCTGGTAAGGTAGTAGGGTAGTGGTTACGAATTGGGCTGCGAACCTTAAAGTTAGCAGTTCGAAACTACCAGCCGCTTCGCGGGAGAAAGATAAAGCTTTCTACTCCTGTAAGGATTTACACCCTCGGAAACCCTGTACAGGGTCGCTATGGGTCGGAACCGACTCGATGGCACACAACAACAACAGTACAGAAATGGCTGCAAGCATACATTGACAAACAACTTACCGAGCTTCGAGCTGGATTCAGAAGAGGATGTGGAACTAGGGATATCATTGCTAATGTCCGATAGATCTTGTCTGGAAGCATAGAAACCCAGAAAGATGTTTACCTGTGCTTTAATGACTATGCAAAGGCTTTTGTTATTTAGATCATGACAAGCTATGGACAACATTGCTAAGTATTCTTGAACACTTACTTGTGCTCATGAGGAATATATACATGGACCAAGAGGCAGTTGTTCGAACAGAACACGGGAACACTGAATGGTTTAAAGTTAAGAAAGGTGTGTGACAGGGTTCTATTCTTTCACCATATTTATTCTATTCTTTCACCATATTTATTCACCCTATATGCTGAGCAAATCATCAGAGAAGCTGGATTATATGAAGAAAAATGTGGCATCAAAATTGGAGGAAAAATTATTAACAACTTGCCATATGCAGATGATACAACCTTGCTTCCTGAAAGTGAAGAGGATTTAAAATATTTATTGATGAAGATCAAAGAGCACAGCCTTCTGTATGGATTGCTTCTCAATATAAGGAAAACAAAAATCCTCACCACTGGACCAATAAACAACATTCTTATCAATGGAGAAAAGATTGAAGTTATCAAGTACTTCATTCTTCTTGGATCAACTATCAACACTCATGGAAGTAGAAGTCAAGAAAGCAAATGATGTATTGCATTAGGCAAATCTGCTACACAAGACTTTTTAAAGAGTTGAAGAGTAAAGATGTTAGCTTGAAGACTAATGTGCACCTGACCCAAGCTATGATATTTTTGATAACTTCACATGCATGTGAAAACTAGATAGTGAATAAGGAAACCATAGAAATTGATGATTTTGAGTCATGATGTTGGAGGAGAGCATTGAAAGTGCCATGGGCTGCCAAAAGAACCAACAGATCTGTGTTGGAAGAAGTGCAGCCAGAATGCTCCTTAAAGGCCAGGATGCTCATCTCTCATGCTTCAGACATATTGTCAGGAGGGACCAGTCACTGGAGAAGGATATCGTGTTTGGTAAGGTGGAGGGTCAGAGAAAAAGAGGAAGACCCCGAGCCAGATGGATTGGCAAAATGGCAGCAACAATTGGCTCAAGCGTTGCAACAATTGTGAGGTTGGCCCAGGATCATGCAATGTTTCATTCTGTTGTGCATTGGATTACTATGAGTTGGTAATGAGTCGGTGGCACCTAACAACAATAACAATTCGACCAATGATGGTGTGACTTTGCTGTCTGTACTTTGTAAATGTTATAAGAGGGACTAGTGGAAACTGTACCATTCATGAAGAAGGAAAAAGAGGAAAATCCTCAACAAGATGGATTAACACGATAGTTTCAACAATGGACTCAACCATAACAATTGTGAATATGGTGCCAGACTGGGCCCTGATTATTTTATTGTCTATGGGGTTGCTATGAATTAGAATTGATTTAATGGGACCTAACAACAACACTGGTAGCGTAGTGGTTACGAATCGGGCTGCGAACCGCAAGGTCAACAGTTCAAAACTACCAGCTGCTCCGTGGGAGAAAGATGAGGCTTTCTGCTTCTGTAAAGATTTACAACCTCGGAAACCCTGTTCAGGGTCGCTATGGGTCGGAACTGACTCGACGGCACTTAACAATAACGACAGCGATTGTTTAAACTTAAGAACACTGAATGGTTTAAAATTAAGAAAGGTGTGTCACAAGGTTGTATTCTTTTACCATACATATTCAACCTGTATGCTGAGCAAATAATCTGAGAAGCTGTGTTATATGAAGAAAAATGTGGCATCAGGATTGGAGGAAGACTCATTAACAACCTGTGATATGCAGATGATACAGTCTTGTTTGCTGAAAGTGAAGAGGACTTAAAACATTTACTTATGATGTTCAAAGAGCACAGCCTTCGGTATGGATTACATCTCGATGTCAAGAAAACAAAAATCCTCACCACTGGACCAATAAACAACATTCTTATCAATGGAGAAAAGATTGAAGTTGTCAAGGACTTCATTCTTCTTGGATCAACTATTAACACTCAAGGAAACAGCAGTCAAGAAATCAAAGGATATATTGCATTAGGCAAATCTGCTGCACAAGACCTTTTTAAAGTGTTGAAGAGCAAAGATGTGAATTTGAGGACTAAGGTGCACCTGACCCAAGCCATGGTATTTTCAATAGCCTCATATGCATGTATAAACTGGATAGTGAATAAGGAAGACTAGAAGAATTGATGCTTTTGAGCTATGGTGTTGGAGGAGAGTATTGAAAGTGTTATGGGCTGCCAAAAGAACCAATAGATCGTTTTGGAAGAAGTACAGCCAGAGTGTTCCTTGGAGGCCAAGATGACAAAATTCATCTCTCATACTTCAGACGTATTTTCAGGAGGGACCAGTCGCTGGAGAAGGATATCATGTTTGGTAAGGTGGAGGGTCAGAAAAAAAGAGGAAAACCTCCAACGAGGTGGATTGACCAAGTGGCAATATTGACAGACTCAAGTGTGGCAACAGTAGTGAGGATGGCCCAGGATCAGGCAGTGTTTCATTCTGCTGTGCATAAGGTTGCTATGAGTTGGTACTGACTTGATGTACTTAACTACAGTAACAACAGCCAATACTAATAAGAATTTGAAGCATGGTGGTAATCAAAACAATGTTATTTGTAATGAATAAGTGATGGAACAGCCATTAAAATAAAGCAAATAAAATATGTCTCCTTTTCTTAACATCTAGAATTTTATTCCTTGTATAAAATACAATGTTTCTCTCCGTGAAGCATATAAGCCAAGTAATGATGAAGATTGCCTTTGGAATTTGTAGAGTAAGACAAATTAATATAAACCATCACATAATGAAAAATCCTCAATGATACTGATGCATTTTCATATCCTCTTACATGTTGCAAGTGTTAATCCAGTCATCCTTTTCTGCTTTCAATGCCACTACTACATCAACTTGTCACCTAAATAACTGTAATTAGACATTCTCTCTCGATGCTGATTACAGTATGCTGATGAACATTCCCACTGGATTTAACAGCCTCTTTCATAACATCTACAATAATCATCACATATTATAATGTCTTTTTTGCTGAAGACTTCTTAAATAATCTGAAATTTAAATTGAACAGGCCTTTGATTATTGCAATTTAAAGTTTAACAGGCGCTTAATCAAAAATGTGTAGTACCATATCATTGGCATCTACAAAGCAGTATAATAATATATATCCAGGGAAATAAATACTTAAACTCTTTAGTCATTGATCCATGTCATTAACAAAATTAACATTAACGTATACCCCATACATTTTTTTTTTTTTTCCTGGCAAGTAGCAAGCTAATAAGAGGTGAAAGTTTTAAAGTAAGTCTTTATGCTGTTGTTGTTGTTTAAGTGCCTTCGAGTCGATCCCGACCCATAGCGACCCTGTATAATGTTTCCAAGGAGCAGCTGGTGAGCTTAAACCACCGATCTTGCAATTTCAACTGTTTTGCAGTCTGGCGCATTTACCCACAGCGCCACACCAGGAGTCCATACGTGAAATTCATTTCTGAGAATATTTGCACATATATAGTTGATGCATTAAAACTAAAAAACAAAACAAAACCCCCAAAAAATCAAGCCCCCCAAAAAGCCTCAACCACATTACTATTGAATTAATTTCAACTCATAACAACTCTGTATAGGATTTCTGAGGCTGAAAACCTTCATCCGAGCAGACAGCCTCATTTTTTTTTTTTAACTGTGAAATGACTGGTGGGATGGAAATGCCTACCTTGCACTTAGCAGTTCAGTGCTTTTCCTACAGCACCATGAAGGGTTCTTACAATTAATGTATGAGGTACTGAAATTTGAACTAAATAGAGGTTAAAAATACTTTGAAACTATTACTGAATTTGTTGTTGTTGTTTTTAAGTGCCATACAGTCAGTTCTGGCTCATAGGGATCCCCTATAGAGTTAGGTTCATATTATTCAATGATGAAAAAAAAAAAAGAAAATCCCTCAAAATTCACTATCATCCAGCCAATTCACACTCAATCCTGTATACGATTTCAGAGGCTGTAAGTCTTTATTGGAGAAGAAAGCCTTATCTTTCTCTTGTGGAGTAGCTGATATATTTTACAGCTGACTTTGTGGTTAATAGTCGAGTACTTATCCTACAGTGCATTCAATGATACATAAGATAAACGATAAATTTTCAAATGCAGGAAGTCCTGGGTATTGAAAATTGTGAAGTGCTTTACTACTAAGTGTAAAGTGCTTTACTACTCTCTCTCTATATAACTATATATACTATATATAACTATAT
>NW_006408545.1:26871181-26880963 GCF_000296735.1 Chrysochloris asiatica | reverse complement strand
AGAGAGAGAGAGAGAGAGAGAGATTTGGCTACAAATCTCTATATATACACATACACATATATAGAGAGAATCCTGGTGTGGCGCTGTGGGTTAATGGATCAGACTTCAAAGTCATTTGAACTTCAAAGTCGGTGGTTCAAGCTCACGAGCTGCTCCTTGAAAACCTTATACAAGTCCACTATGGGTCAGAACCGACTTGACAGCATTTAACAACCAACATATATATATTTTAGATATAAGCATTTGTTTCTTCATTCAGACTAATAATTCTGTTACTTAGGTCCATCTATCTCCCCCTAAAACCTATTTGCTTATGTGTATGTATGTATATTCTTCAGCAAGTAAAATTTTATATCTACAGCAAGAAGAATCAATTGCCAGACTTTGATGAACATTTCTAATGTTTTTAGCATTTATTTGTTAATTTAAACAAAATCATATGCCTTTATTTAAACTGTAAAGAATTAGGTAACTTGCTGACACATTTTGATCCATGAAATAGAAGAATGCAAGTTTGTGAAAAATTTTGACTATTTCTATTTTTCACTTTCATTGTTTGAACCTAATTAAAGTGTAAAAACAAAATAATAATACAATTACTTTTTTCTTGCAGGTTTACATCAAATTCATACATTATGCACATTGTGTTATTTAATTTTAAGGTGTTATCTTAAAAGTATAAGAAGTATAAACTTTTTAAGTAAAACTCAATATAACTGCTCAACAATTTATGCAAATTTGTTCCCAGACACTGTAGCAATTCCTTCAGTGAACAGAACTTTTTCCCCTTCCTCTCTGGTTCCCTGATTCCATTAATCCTTCTTCTGTGCCACTTCCTGCATTGAGCTGCTATATTTAGCGGGAAATGCTGCTCTTTTGATATGCAAGTTTGACGCTTGAATATACTGCACAATACATTCCTCTTGGTGTTATTATTCACTTGTAGGCCTGTCTATTGCATGACTGAAAGTAGATCTCTAGGGTGAGTTCAGTTATAGGATTGAATGGTATCTAAGGACCACAATCTTGAGGGCTCCACTTGGCTACAAATCAACAACATCTGAGGAAAAAGATGGTACAGAAGCTCAATATCATCAGTCAAAACAAGGCCAGGAGCCTACTGTGGAACAGATCATCAATTTTTCAAATATAAGTTCAAAATGAAACTGAAAAAAATTATAACAAATCTATGAGAGCCAAAATACAACCTTGAGTATAACCCACCTGAATTTAGAGACAATTTCAAGAACAGATTAGATATGGAATGACATCAAGGACATTCAGAGAGCAAAGGGTCATTTAAAAAAAGCATGCAAGAAAGAAATGGCCAAAGTGGATGTCAGTAGAGAATCTGAAACTTGCTCTTGAATGGAGAGTATCTTAAGTGAATAGAAGAAATTAAGTTGAGCTGATCAGAACATTTCAAAGAACAGCTCAGAAAGATAAATTAATGTGAAAGACTTGGAGTCAAAAAACCAAAAGAGAAGAACACGCTCAGCATTTCTCAAGTTGAAAGAACTGAACAAAAAATTCAAGTCTCAAGTTGAAAGATTGAAGGGTTCTCTGGGCAAAATATTCAATGATACAATAAGCATTAAAAGAGTTGGGAGAAATACAGAGTCGTTGTACCAAAAAGAGTTGGTTAATGTTCAACCATTTCATGAGGTAGCTTATGATCAAGGGCCAATGGAATTAAAGAACTCTAAACTGCACTGAGGAGTCCTGGTGTGGTGTTTGAACTATAAGGTCGGCGGTTCAAGCTCATCAGTCTCTCCTCAGAAACTCTGTACAAGGAATTGACTCGATAGCTCTTATATTAAGTGAATAGAAGATTCTATTAATAACAACAAGCTGTACTGAAGGCATTAGCCAAAAAAAAAAAAAAAAGCTATGGAAGGTGAAAATACTTATTGAAATGTTTCAATGAACTGATCCCTAGAAGGTAGATTTCTCTGATGGGCACAGACTTTTCCTGCCTTGATGCACCCAAGGCAAATGGTTTACTCAAAACTAAAAAAATAATAATAAAGCAGCTTTTATTCTTGTGTAGCTCTTTCCCTTAACCACAAATCTCCTGTTCTTTCTGCAATTGCAGTGGGACTGCATGTCTTTTCAAATTCATATATTCAGACCCTAAAGATTCTGGGTGGGAATCAGGATTCTAACTAAGGCCCCATGCTGTACAAAGCATAGAATAAAAAACCTATTTCTTCTTGGCAAAATTTAACTCCTCATTTTTCAAATTCAATCTAGTATGGGCTGAAGGTGGGTTTGCAAACTCGCTATAATATGAATTCCCAATATTCGTTTCCATCACACATGTATGTTTATTTTGCAATACTAGGTTGGAGAAATCTACATGTATAGTACACTCAGATAAACACATAACACTTTTTAAAACACTCAAGTTTAATCTTTTCTTCTCCACCGTTGGACTAACTGCATTCATATGCATCTGGATCTGGTGGGCCCTGGCCCTATATCAGTCATATTGCTTCACCAGCCTGACTTTAGCCTCAGGCTACTCCAGAAGCCATTATTCTCCCTTCATCTGCAATATTTTTTATGTCTCACAATCCTTTCAGCCATTAAGGGTAATGAAAACCAAAATAATCATCTGAAGAGCAACTGCAAAAATGTCATGGAGGTTATATCTGACTTTTTCTAGTTTTCCATGGGAGAAGGACAATCAAACTCAGAATCAGTCAAGGCCAAATCTTATGAGGCAGAAGTCAGACACATTTTAACCTTCTTTATCATCTTCTGATACATACCAGTTCTCCCACAGTATTCTCACTTTTCTACTATGTTTAATAATCGATTGGAATGGCCACACTGAAATCAAAGACAACACTCACAATGTGGAGTTTATTAAGGAAATGAACAAGGTATAATTCAGGATGAAAAACAATGCAACATACAGCAATACTTCTGTCATAAATGCCTGTTTTTTGCCATACTGAAGGCACATCTTGCTCTTGTCTTTAGTCTTTCAGCCAGATGGTCCCTCAGCCTTGCCTTACTTGGGCAAATGTTGCAAAGCTCCTTCAGCCTGCCTATAAATGCTCAAAAGGCACATTCTGCAAGCCAGTCTCCAGTCCATAGGCACTCAGCTTTATTAAGTCCATGAGTCATGAAGCCCACACTTGCGCTCTCTCTCCTTGCCACCGCCTCTATTGTCGCTGCTTTTCTAGGTAGGGATCTCATGTTCCACTCATGGATCTTCTTTCCTGAGGTCATTTTTTCTTGCTTCTGAGACAATTCCTTTTAAACCCAGTGTTAAGGTAAAACAAACCAATCCTAACATTGACTTCAGTACACTCTATTGGCATATTTCCATCTAATAATTTTGTAGGAGTCACAAAGACCATGGTCAGAAAAGACATATTTAATAAATTCACTGTATCATAGCTATATATTGTTTAATTTTATTATGAGACATTACTAATCTTTTTTTTTTTCATAAGAAAGGTATACCAATTTAGATTTGAATTTGAATGACCTTTGCGGTGATAGAAATAACTTATTCTCCAACTTCTTATCCAGTTTAAATTTGCCTTGTGTTGCATAAATACCCAACCTTCTTTAACTTGGAGTTTTCTGTATTTCAAAAATATTTAAATCCTTTTTGACATTCCTCGAAAATAACACTATCTTCTAAAAAGATGAATTAAGCACTCAACTTTGGATGTGTCTTATCTAGAGATAAGTTGGGAGTTGATTTGAGGTACACAACAGAGAAATTCTATTTTAATTTTTACATAAATTATTTTTATAAAGTATACAAAGTTACACTTCATAGAAGTATAACTTTTCAGTTACTAACTTAAAATGCTTGATAATCCCTTCATTTTAATGTGATGTGTTGTTCCTAAAATTTCACTTGACCTCTAAGACCCAGAGAGCACATATGTTTTCTTTTATAGGCTTTCCCACATGAGTGACTGTGAGGTTAGGAGGAATTCAGTTCATTTCAGCCCTTTAATTTCCTATAATACAATAGAAAAGAGCAGTGGCAGAAGAAATCAATCCCAACTTATCCCTTGTCGAATATCAGCAAACACAATGTCACAAAACCAATGTGAAGAAATGGAGTATGGATTTTCTGCTGACATTTGTAAAGTGTTTGTGTCAAAGTATTTTTCTAATACAGGAAAGGTTACAGCTTAACAAATTAAAGCACATGTTTCTTTTAAACTGTTATGTTGGTCATTTGGATTAATTTTAATAACATCTTTTCTTAGAAAAAGCTTTAAACACAATCTAATATGATCAGATTCAGTCCTTGAATTATTCATCCTTCACTTACAAATTGATTTACAATAGTATATAGAAACTTTGGAAGGACCTATACTTTAAATTGTTCAAATTTTTCAGATTTGTCTACTCTAATTAGAATGAAGTCTCAAAAAACAAGTTTCTACCAATGGTGTTTAGTTTGTTTTCCTTGCTTATAAATAAATAATGGAATAAAATATAATACACCTCACTTTCTCTTTCTGGATTTTGTAAATACCTTTATATTTAATGCAATTTTTAATAAGATCATACAATTTTATTTTTAAATTATGGTATTAATAAATCATAAAATGTTTTTCAAATTAATATCTATATCCATGAACAATATATGTATTCAACACTTTTAATTTCACCAATATTTACTGAAGACAGAGTAAATGCCATTCCTGTAACAAAAAATAAACTTTGTCCTCAGCTCTAGGAACCAGGTAATATTGGAAAGAACTGACTGACTATAATTCAGTATAAGTTGAACCTAGACTATCATTTTAAACCAGAAACTAAGAAAGTTCTCAAAGAATAATGAAAAAAATTAAATAGGCTTGTGAACTGACCAAAGTTGGAAATTTTTGCTTGAAATAAAAACAATGAAAGCAAAGGATTATAATCTATTAAAGAAAAACAAAATCATATTAATAATGAAAGAAAAAAAGAACTGAGAGAGAAAATTGAAGAAGGAGTAAAAGAAAGAGGAAGAAGAGAGGTGAGACAAAAAGAATAAAAGAAAGTCATGTTCTTCATTTCAGTAGAATGTCAACTAATAAAAGAGAAAATGGTGAATTAGAAATTCAATATCTAACTATCATTAAGGTAGTAATTGATTCAGGAAAAACATAAAATGAGCTCTAAAATTAATTGGCTTAATTTTATGAGAAATGGGATAGTTTAAAATTTCAAATTATCAAAATATTAATTAAATTCAAATTTTGAAACCCTTGTAGACAATATATTAATCAAATGATAGGTACTAATTATCTTGAATAATGAGACAAATGGACATTGTTCACCTCCTGATGTACTGTGCTAAGAAGACCATCATTGAGCAATATCTGTAATATAAATCTAACAGTTAGGAAATATCACTGAATATATATTGAGAAATATTCAACAAATGTTGTTGTTGGTGTTGTGACTCATAGCAACCATATCTAGGGTTGCTGAGGAGCAGCTGGTAGGTTCTTAGTTCAATGTTGACCTTACAATACCACACCAGGAGTCCAAAGAATGTTGTTGCTGTTAAGTGCCATCTAGCTAGTCTACAAATACCTGCCTATAATCTTTCAAAATACTTAGGTCATAGAGAAGACAAGGAAAGACTGACTAACAATTTTAAATTGAACTAGAATAAAGAGACATGTAGCATAAATTCTTGGATTTAATCTTGCCCCCAAAGTGAATAAGGACTGTTGAGGTGTTATGTTTTATTCTATAATTTTATATATTATATTTTATTCCATACAGTATATTTTATAAATATAAATTTTTATATTTTCTTAGATATATTTTGATTATGTAGAGTGCTCTTGTTTTTTAATACAAAACCTGAAATTTTTTAGAGATTATCAGTCAATGGGCTTCAGAAAAATATTTAAATACATGAACAGAGAAGGAGAAAGAGAGAAAAAGAAAATATGTCAATGAGAGTCTGGATGTAGAGATTTTATGTTTTTTCTAGCAAATTTTCTATAAGTATGAAATAATATTTAAATAAAAATGTTTTTAAGAGAGCTTGTAAAAAAAAAAAAGAAGTGAAGTAGGAATTTAAAAAAAAGAAAAGAAAAGAAAAGAAAGCTTATAAGTCCATCTTCTGCCTATAACTAATTGGAATACCTAAAATGGGGCTACAGTGTGCCCAGTGAAGGAGGATTCTTGTGGAGCCTCTGCATTACATAAGACCATAGGTGGAATTGTGAACAGCATCCAGAATCTTCAGAGGTGGGACATTTCCACTTGAAAGGACAAGCAGACCAGCCTGAAGCAGCTAGAAGAACAGAAGATACTTCTTGAAAGAAAGACCCACAGGAAAAATACAAAGCAATATAGGCAGACTGACTGATTACTATAAGAACAAGCAAGTTGCTCGCCCAGGAGACATCAAGGTAAGTGGTCGGGTACCTTCAGAGAAAACCCCTTTCCTAAACTAAGACTCAATGAAAATATACGCTCTGATTGGTGACCACGTTTGTCATCGATAAGGGGAAGTGAGGGGAAAACAGCAATGAAGCTGCAAGCTAAGCCCTACAACATTCAATAGACCCCTGTGAACCTGGGTGGAGACCTGGTTGGCCAGCAGTGTGGCAAGAACTGGGGACTCTTGGGCCCAGGGTCAGTGACATAGCCACAGAGGACTAGAGTGGAGAGTGAAACATCCAGCTGATCAGAAGAGAGGGCATATCCACAAGGACATCCACACTTTCAGATAATACCCACTTGACCTGGCTTCAATGACTGGATGATCAATTAAAAGAAGAAAGAAGAAGAAAAAAAAGAGTAATCTGATACAATTTGATGAACTTGACCTACACCTATGGATGCTGTAGCTCAAAAGAGGGAACAACTCTTTACAGCAAGGATCATTCCTACCCACTCCATGCACAGAGTAGACAGGGATGGGCAACTTGGATATTGGCTACCTAATGTGGGGGGGCTACAAAGGCAATAAGTGACTGGCTTACAAGCTTTCAAGAAGGAACCTAGATCCAGAGAGCATGGAAGAAGGTAGAATCTCCACTGAGTAGGATCCAATCTGTCTAGGTGGGGCTGATAAAAGGAAATGTGGATAGGTCTCTTGTGATACAATAGTGAATAATTGTTATCAGGACTGATTGTGAGGACTGGAAGTGTAAAGGTAGATGTTTTGTACAAAGAGGGGAGTGATTAACTTTGCAGTCTAGGAACAGAGGTCCCTGGGACCATCAAGGGAGAAAAGCAGAGAGTGGGACCCCACCCAGAGAAGCAGTGATGCCTGAGATGGAGGCAGAGACGATGACATGGAGAGATGGAGCAGCTGAGACCCAGAGAGGGAGAGGGACTGTGTGCTGATGACAGAGGGGCAGGCTTGTAGCGTATATCCTATGGTTAGTTGATGATGCATGCATGAAGGGGCTTATAACCATGGCAATGAAAAGATATACAATAGGATGAATGTAAAACTAATGTTCTCCCATGTAAACTATCACATAATTCACAAAACATTAAAAAAGAATCAACAGAGAGAAAGAATGCCTTCTCTTGGAATTGGTTCCCTGAATTTGGACTTCTAGACTCCTAAACTGTGAGAAAATAAATTTGCTTGTGAAAATAAAAAAAATAAAATAAATGTTTTAAAAAATAAAATAAAATGTTTGCAAGAACTAAAGTAGAACATAATTCAAGATTTTTTTTTTTTTACTTAAAACCAGAAGTAACAGAATCATACGGAAAATTGTCAGATCCCACCACCCAGAACTAGTGAGTGAAAATCTGTATTTGGTTCCTCCAACTATGTATATACCCTTTATTATTTGATAATTTATTGTCTTAAATTTTGTATATTTTGAGAAATAAGGCATAAAATTAAGAATTGTTATTTTTTAAGTGTAATAATGGCATTGTGGAAACATTTATGATGAGGCTTATCCTTAAGAGGTATGCCTTACTGAAGACTTTTTCAATAAAATGCTATAGTTTCTTAAATTTGCTTCAAAATATTTTTAGGTTGAAGTTGGTAAAGGCAAGAGATGAAACAAGATTAGCTAAGTGATGATAATTATAGCAGAGGGAAGATGGATATGTCAAGTTCATTAGACTAATCCCTTTTTTTGGGGGTGGGGGTATGGTGTTTGAAATCATCCAGTATTTTTTAAAGCACATATAAAACAAAAAGAAATCGTATAAATCTTGGAAAATAAAGAACACAAGGAAACTATAGGAAGAAAGTCTTATACAGCCTCGAAGAAGATCTAGAAACAATGTCTAGAAGAGACATTTTGTAAATATGAGAATTTAATTATTTTTTAAAATAAATTCTTTCTTATTTAACCTTGCTTCCATAATTCCTTTCCCTATATTTTCCTGAGCTATCACATTTATCAAATAACCAAATTGTTGTTGCTAAGTGTCCTCAAGTTATATAGGGTTTACAAAGAGAAGCTGGTAAGTTTGAACCGCTGACCTTACAGCAGTACACCAGGATTCCAATATCGAATTTTCATAATTGAAGCCCATATTAATTATAGACTCAATACTACTTTATGATAATAGCAATCTGCCTAGTTGTTAATTACTAAATATTTGCTTTTAAAAGTCTTTGATTAAAGGAGTAAGGAATCTTATACAATTCCACAGCATGATTTTGAAAATAAGATCAGTGAAATCATAACAAGAAATTTCATTGGGAACTGCTTGAAAGATCTCTGAGTATGGAATTACATTATAAGAAACTCCCCAAATCATCAACTAGCATTTATC
This sequence comes from Chrysochloris asiatica, assembly GCF_000296735.1. Lineage (NCBI taxonomy): Eukaryota > Metazoa > Chordata > Mammalia > Afrosoricida > Chrysochloridae > Chrysochloris > Chrysochloris asiatica. The sequence continues at coordinate 26,872,215 of NW_006408545.1, read as the reverse complement.
CCAAGAATGTGTTGAACAACTGTGATAATGACTGAAAATGTATTTGATACTTAGTGCATTGAAGCATGGGTAATTGGTAGTTTTAAAAACAAAGAGTGGAGAATACAGAGAACACAAGTGGCAAACTTAGGAAGGTACCATTTCTGAAAAACAGGTTATCTCGTGAAGCAGAGGCATTCCTTGGAGTCAGCAAGTAATAGTAAAAAGAAAGAATCAACTAATGATAAGAGCTTTTCTGAAACTGAAATGAGAGGGAAACCAAAAATCAGAAGACAGGCCACAAACATTATTATAAAGAGAAATTTGTATAGTCACAGAAGAACCTGGTATTCTCTTTTGGCTCTCTTGCTTAGAGAAAGTCCAAAATTTATTTTGAAAGTCATAGCATAAAAGAAACATAATATAAATGAAAGGAACATGAAAACAACAATAAAAAAATCACAGTAAAAATTTTAGAAGTGAAGGAAAATGCTAATGCAATATTGCAAATTTGTATTAAAAGTTCATAAAAGCAATGAAGACTTTTTTTAAAAAAGAAGGGAATATAATATGTTTTCATAAAAGAGATGAATTAATAGAAATAAACTAAAAGGGAACTGCTGAACTAAGTAAAATTTTGAAGATGAATACAATTAATTTTATAAATGATGACTTAGTTACAGTTAGTCATTGTTTGTGAAATTAATTTATAGTTTTCTTCAAAATGTCTTCATTCCAGCAGTTGCCTTTTGTTTTTTACTATTACTTTGTTTATGCCTAAAAGTAGAAAAAGAGACATAGAGAATAAAAATGATAAAAGCCAGAAAATGAGATAAACAAAACTGAGATCAAGAAGTAACAAAAGTTAGATAATAGGGGACTTCTAACACTTTTATCTGATGTACCTCATCTCCTAAACTAACTCATACAGCTTCTTGTTGTTGTTGTTATATATTGTCGAGTTGGTTCCAAATGATAGTGACAGCTGTATAGGTTGCTGAGGAGCAGCTGCTGGGTTTGAACCACCAGGGATAGCAGCCCATTGATTATCATAC
>NW_006408545.1:26868031-26869701 GCF_000296735.1 Chrysochloris asiatica | reverse complement strand
TCCGAGGGTGTAAATCTTTACGGGAGTAGAAAGCCTCATCTTTCTCCTGCGGAGCAGCTGGTAGTTTCAAACCGCTGACCTTAAGGTTCGCAGCCCAATTTGTAACCACTACGCTACCAGATATATTTATACAAAATATATATTTGATTTTATAAAATGATATTTAAGATAGCAAAATTACTATATGATTCTCTCTGCATAAATTAATGCATTCATACTTTTTAAAATTTTTTGACTTTTCTTTTTGACCTACAATAACTCCAACTAGATTTTGTGCTAAAAAATTAGTACACAACTTGATTTGATTGTGGATACTCTGATACTACCACAGTTCCTCTTGGTTTTGAGGTCACCAGTAAGTTATCAAAAGTACTTACAACAAATCCAAGAAATCCAATCTATATTCATTTTAGTGAGAGTGAGATTTTTGTATTTGATTTTTTTTTTTTTTTAGCTTGCAAAATCAGGTGCCCAAACCAGTAGACACAGGTAGATGTGCCACATGGCCTTCTCACAAAGAGCTTTTCCCATTTTCACTCCAAATTAACATGTGGTTCACAATGTAGCCCTGATGGCACCCATGGCCTTAATGACTGTGTTCTTATTTCAAGTTCCTAGTTCCTAGAACAGATTTCTTTACCCCACCCCGATTCATCCTGCTTATATATCCACAGTGTGAATCATCAACCTATGCCAGCTCTAGCAATCTCCTGTGCCCTGTATTCCTAAAGATGGACCATCTTGAGAATTTCTCACAATACCATTTCTCTATTGAGTCTCATGAGTGTATAGTATTAGTAATGATAATTTTCTTTGGAATACTAGTTCAAAAAATGTTAATAGGTGATTTTTAAGAAGACTATATGGGTAACTAAATGAGTTTTTTTTTTAATTCTAGATTAAATTAATTTAAAGAACTTCTCTTACTAATGAAATTTTTATAACTAATTTATTAATCTGGATTGTAAACATTCAGAAATGAATATTTAGTATAATATTTCTAAATTTTATTTTCTATACAACAGAATTGAATTTTTTTCATTTTCCAGAGATTTTGCATTTTTTGAAAGATTCATATTCCTAGGATTATTTAATTTGTTTTGACAGAGAAGGGAGGTAAATCTAAGGATTCAAATCATATGACAATTGGATCTTGGTTTTGAAAATAAACTAAATGTCAAGAGGATATAGAGAAAACAAAGCAAATTCAGCATCTGTCATCAAATTGGAATCATGTCTCCCAATATTATTACTTGGCATATTTTAGATTTATTGATATTCTTGAATTAAAGTGGTTACGAATAGGGCTGCTAACCTCAGGGTCAGCATTTCGATACTATCAGCTGTTCCACAGGAGAAAGATGAGGCCTTCTGCTCCCATAAAGATTTATAGCCTCGGAAACCCTGTAAAGGGTCGCTATGAGTCTGAACGTACTCCACGGCATACCACCACCACCACCATTCAGGGTCACTGTGGGTTGGAACCAACTTGACAGCACTTAAAAGCAACATACAGGAGTCTGGAGTCCTGGTGTGGCACTGTTGGACTGCTAATCACAAGGCCTGAAGTTCAAATCCACCAGCTGCTCCTCTGAAACCCTATCCATGGTAGCTATGAGTCAGAAACTATTCAATAGCACTTAACAACAACAACATAAAACATGACAAGT
>NW_006408545.1:26858076-26867931 GCF_000296735.1 Chrysochloris asiatica | reverse complement strand
ATTAGACTTTCATTGATTTTTAGTTTTCAAGAATATTAGTAATATGCTAAATATATATTAGATAAGAATATATATGTATATTTGAACAAGTAACTATATGAGTTTGTCTCTATTACAAAAAAGAAAGTTTATATCCATTTTTTAGTAAGCTAAGAAGCTAAAAACAACACATTTCATTCAATTACTTCCCTTAAGTTTTGGCATTCGTGTTCTCATAACAAAGAAACTAAGTATTTTTAAATTTGCTTGGTAAGTGTTAAAAAGTCAATAATGACTCACTATCAGTTTTTAGATTTGAATGACTAAAGGTAATGAAATAATCTAGATTAAATTTGCATATATTGTAAAAGAAGATTGGATATCAGCCAATGTTCAGATTTATTAAGAGTCAAAACTGCTGTCACAGCTCATGTGTACAGGGAACATTAGTCATTCATTCTGTTAATCTACCATAATATGGAGTATAATTTATCAGGACATCAAAATAATAGCTTTTACTTCATTTCCTCACTTCTATAAGGACATGCACAATAGACTCTACAGCTATACATGCACTCTATTAGGGCTAATTGAAAATAGATGGTACAATTAACCTGCTTCTTAGTGAAAAACATTAGCACTTAATGTAAAAGTCTAATCACAATAAAAAGAGTTTCACATTGGAAGGAAATGTGGTGAATAATTCAAAATCATCTGATTTTCTCTTACAAAGTAAATTAAAGACAGAAAAAGTTAATATAGCAACACCCAAAGCAGCAATTAGATCATTTGCATTCTTAATTTTTGCTTTCTTTCACAAGTGTATTCCATTTCTGACGATTCTATAGAAGATTTAACACAATGACTCGGGGTATTTAGGTGCAACATAGTAGAACAGAGCAGGTGGTCATGGAACAAATCATCTGTAAAGGTAATAAATTCTAATGCAAACTACAAAGTATGAAAATTAACATACATATTCTTATGTAGGAAAAAATACTTTATTTTATCTTAACAAATTTTGAGAATGTTGCTGTTGTAAAATGCCATGGAGTCAGTTCCTACTCATAAGGGACCCTGTATAGGGTTTCCCGAGGAGCAGCTGAGGTTCCAACTGACCTTGTGGTCCAGTGCTTATGCTACAGGGCTGCATCAGGAGTCCTTGAGGTGATTGGTGGTTGTGGTTATGTACTGAAGAGTCGGTTCCGACTCATAGCGACCCTGCACAGGGTTTCCAAGGTTATAAATCTTTATGGGAGCAGAAAGCCTTATCTTTCTCCTGTGGAACAGCTGGTAGTTTTGAACTGCTGAACTTGTAGTTTGCAGCTCAATTCGTAACCACTTGCTATACTGAAATTCCATACGCTTTCAAAAGATACAGAAAATATTAATCACTTTTTTTCTATTAGAAATAAAATCACATCTACAAATGGTGATCGTTTCAAAGGCTACAACTTTTAATTGGCCTCTTCTTTACAAAAATGTGTTTGGACCTTTTTGAAGTTTTACATCTTAAAATATGTATTTAAAATTCTTTAAAGTAAACACCAGGTATACTTGCTATCACTCCATTTCTGTGCTTAGGTTCCAACTGAAGCCACTACTATTGAGTGAATCCCAGCTCATAACAATCCTATGAGGCAGAATACAACTGTACCATTGGATTTACTGAAGCAGACTGCAATATCTTTATTCTACTGAACAAATGATGGGCTCAAACTTCTGACCACATGGTTTACAGCTAAGCACTTTATCACTGCTCCATCAAGGCTCACTGTGGTTACTACTGACATCACTAATCACTGTTTAAAATATTTTCTGTGGAGCGTGGTCTCAGCTGTAGAATTCTTGTAAACAGTCTTAAGGCTTTCGCTGTTAATTGTAAAGGATTGCTATAAAATAGGAAAATAATTTGTGGGAAAATACTTTTCCCTTTATTCAAAGCTAAAATAAATTAATATATGGTGGTGGTGGTTATGTGCCATGGAGTAGATTCTGACTCATAGCAATCCTATACAGGATTTCTGAGGCTGTAAATTAATATATACATTTTTAATAAAAATTACATCATATCATAAATGATGAAAAATTTATTTTACTAGAGATAGCATAGTAGGTCTACAACTCATCTGTCAGTTTGTTGTACTGTGGTGGCTTGTGAGTTGCTGTGATTCCGGAAGCTATGCCACGGATATTTTAAATACCAGCAGAGTCATTCATGGTGAACAGGTTTCAGATGAGTTTACAAGCCATGACCGACTAGGAAGAAGGAGATACGAACTACTTATGAATATTTAGTCAGTGAAAACCTCATGAATAGTAGAGAAACAGTGTCATATATACTGCCAGAAAATGAGTCTGTCAGGTTGGAAGACACTCAAAATGTGACTGGGGAAGAGCTGCCTCCTCAAAGTAGAGTTGACTATGATGATGTTTTCATGAGAAAAGCCCATGAGAGTAAAGTCCTCATTTGCTGATGGGTACAATTTAAAATGAAGGGAAAGAGCTGTAAACATCCACTAATAATCAGAACATGGAATGTATGAAGGATGAATCTAGGAAAATTGGAAATTGTCAAAAATGAAATGGAACGCATAAGCATCAGCATCTTAGGCATTAGTGAGCTGAAATGGACTGGTATTGGTCATATTGAATCTGACAATCACATGGTTTACTACGTCAGGAATGAAAATTGAAGAGGAGTGGTGTTGCATTAATCGTTAAAATGAACATATCAACATCAGTCATGAGCTAGAATGCTGCCTGTGATAGGATAATATCTACACATCTACAGAAAAACCAGTTAATGACACTATTGTTCAAATTTACGCACCAACCACTAAAGCCAGTGAGGATGAAGCACAAGAATTCTACCAACTTCTTCAATCTGAAATTGATCAAACATGCAATCAGGATGTGTTGATCATTACTGATGATTGGAATGTAAAGACTGGAAATTAAAAGGAAGGATTAGTAGTTGGAAAATATGGCCTTGGTGATAGAAATGATGCTGGAGATCGCATGATAGAATTCTTCAAAACCAATGATTTGTTTATGTCAAATACCTTCTTTAGACAGCATAACAGATGATTATACACATGAACTTCACCAGATGGAATACACAGAAATCAAGTTGATTACATATGTGGAAAGAGGTGGTGGAAAAGCTCCATATCATCAGCCAAAAGAAGGCCAGGGGCAGTTGTGGAACAGACCATCAATTGCTTATGTGCAAATTAAGACTGTAGAATGGAAAATGAAAACAAGTCCATGAGATCCAAAATATGATCTTGAATATATACCACTAGAATTTAGAGGTCATCTGAAGAACACATTTGACACATTAAACACTAAAGATTGAAGACCAAAAGAGTTGTGGAATGACATCAAGAACATCATGCAGGAAGAAAGCAAAAAGTCATTAAGATGACAAGAAAGAAGGAAAAGGTCAAAATGGATGTCAGAAGAAATACTGAAACTTGTTCTCCAGAGTAGAGATGCTAAAGTAATTGGAAGAAATGATGAGGTAAAAGAGATGAACAGAACATTTCACAAGATCAGCTCAAGAAGACAAAGGCAAATATTACAACAAAATATGCAAAGATCTGGAGTTAGAAAACCAAGAAAGAAGAACATGCTCAGCATTTCTCAAGCTGGGGGAACTGAAGATAAAATTCAAACCTCAACTTTCATTATTCAAGGATTGTCTGTGAAAATTACTGAGCAATGAAGAACTCATCAAATGAAGATGGAAGGAACACACAAAGACACTGTTCCAAAGGAAATGGTTGGTGTTCAACCGATTCAAGAGGTAGCATATGATCAATAGCCAGTGATACTGAAGGAAGACATTCAAAGTGCATTGAAGGAATTGGCCTAAAAACAAGTCACCAGAAATTGATGGAATAAAAATTGAAATATTTCAACAAAGTGAAGGGTACACTGGTGGCACTCACTCATCTATGCCAAGAAATTTGGAAGACAACTATCTGGCTAACTGATTGGAAGAGATCCATATTTGTGCCCATTCCAAAGAGAAGTGACCCAATAGAATGTGGAAACCTTTCACCATACTTATTCAACCTATATGCTGAGCAAATAATCTGAGAAGCTGGGTTGTATGAAGAAAAGTGTGGCATCAGGATTGGAGGAAGACTCATTAACAACTGGCCATATGCAGATGATACAACTTAGCTTGCTGAAAATGAAGAAGACTTAAAATATTTACTGATTAAGATCAAAGACCATAGCCTTCTGAATGGATTTCATTTCAATGTAAAGAAAACAAAAATCCTCACCACTGGACCAATAAACAACATTCTTATCACTGGAGGAAAAAATGAAGTTTCCAAGGACTTCATTCTTCTTGGATCAACTATCAACACTCATGGAAGCAGCAGCTGTCAAGAAATCAAACGACGTATTGTACTAGGCAAATCTGCTGCACAAGAACTTTTTAAAGTGTTGAAGAGCAAAGATGTCAGCTTGAGTACTAAGGTGTGCCTGACCCAAGCCATGGTATTTTCAATAACCTCATATGCATACAAAAGCTGGACCGTGACTAAGGAAGACCATAGAAGAATTGATGCATTTGAGTTATGGTGTTGAAGGTGAATATTGAAAGTGCCATGGGCTGCCAAAAGAATAAACAGATCTGTTTTGAAACAAATGCAGTCAGAGTGCTCTTTGGAGGCCAGGATGGCCAAACTTCGTCTCTCATCCTTCAGATATATTGTCAGGCAGGACCAGTGGCTGGAAAAGGATACCATGTTTGGTCAGGTGGAGGGTAAGACAAAAAGAGGAAGACCCCCAGCAAGATGCATTGACAAAGTGGCAGCATAAATGTGGTCAAGTGTGGCAACACTTGTGAGGTTGGCCCAGGACCAGGCAGTGTTTTGTTTGGTTGTGCATATGGTCGCTATGAGTCAGTATCGACTCGATGGTACCTAAGAACAATAACAAGCATAGTAGATTAATTTATGAATATCATTTACTAGGAAATGAAATATCACTTTTTTGTGAACAATTGTTGTTGTTGTTGTTATGTGCCATGGAGTCGGACCCAACTCATAGTGACCCTGTGCAGGGTTTTCGAGGCTGTAAATCTTTACAATAGCAGAAAGCCTCATCTTTCTTCCGTGGAACAGCTGGTAGTTTCAAACTGCTGACCTTGCGGTTCACAGCCTGATTCATAACCGCTACGCTACCAGAGTTCCTTAGGGATATATTTTTTGAAAGAGGAGAACTTTCTAAAACTATTATCATTATAGAATAAGCTAATGATCCTCTTTAAAGATGTATTGTAAATTAAGATAATATATCTAAGGATACCGACTCGATGGCACCTAACAACAACAATAATCTAAAGAAAACATATTCATATAATTGTCAGCCTTGATAGTGATCCTCTGTATTTACTTTTTGTTTTTATTTTTAAAACTAGATGAAGGAATGCTAAATTTAGAAAGAAATATAAAGGTCTAGATAAAGCACAATATGATCTAAAGCCCTGGTATGTTACTTCAGGATAAACACTGGAGTTTTGTAGTTCAAACCCACAAGACCCTCTCAGAAACCCTATACAGAATTGTTATGAGTTGGAACTGACTCGATAGCACACAACAACGATAATCTTTATAGGCAAGAGTTGCGCAGAGTAGTTAAAGAGTTCAACTGGGAACTGAAAGGTAAGCTGTTTGAACCCAGAAACTGCTCTGTTAGAGAAAGATGTGACAGTTTGTTTTGCAAAGATTTACAGCTTTGGAAATCATATGAGGCAGTTCTATTTGGTCTTATAACCCATCAAGTTGGTTACAACTCATAGAGACTTTATGTTATGTTTCTGAGGCTCTAAATCTTTATTGGAGCAAACAGCATCATCTTTCTCCCACTGTGCAGGCCTGGTGTGTTTGAAATGCTGGTATTGCAGCTGACAGTCCTAGGCTTATCCTATAGCACCACCAGAGCTTAGTCCTATAGATTCATTATAAGGTTTCTCTGAGTTGAAATGATTTGAAGGCAGTGAATTTGTTTTCTTTTTAAATGGAAGCTGATTGCCACATCTATTTCCTACAAAGCAGCTGATAGAGTTGAACCACCACACTTTCAGTTAGCAGTAAAGTATTTTGACTACTGCATCCCACAATTTCCTATAATTGTCAGTCTATTAAAAACTAAGTGTGCTAAAGAATAGTTATCATTCATATACTGCTTTTTATTATGTAATAATGACATTGAATCAAAAACTAACCAGTTAGATTAATGTTGGAGCAGCTAAGTTGAAGTTCCCTGACTTGGGAGTAGTTTAACTGAAGGATTGCAACTGAACTGTTGTGATCCAGAAACTCAGGATGCCTCCAAGTTAAGTTCCACCCCTGGGGAACTTGCAGAGCTGCTTCACGGGACAGGGAACTTGCAAGGTCTTTCCTTGTATTTAGCTATGTCCTTCACCTCAGCCTGCACAACATTCTAGCTACCCTAATCAGTGTTCCAGCTAGCTACCACAAGTTACAATTTTTCTGATAAAGTTCCACTTACTGCTGGCTCCTTCAGTACAAGATATTCTTGTACTCCTTACCCTCCCTCAAGCATCACCCCTTGAGCTGTGTATAAAATAAACTTGCTGCCTTGTTCTGTGCCGCAGTATCTGTATCAGAGTGCTGTGTCCCACCTGGTCTTAACTTTACTATTTTCTATTTTGTGTTGTGTCTTTCTTTTATTTCTCATCTCTTGTTGCCCCTACTGGGGTTTAATCTATCTGTGTGGGTTACAGAGAAAAGCCAATTGTCGGATGTGCAGTTGGCCTCAGCAGATTAATCTGAATTCACCTTTAATTCTTCATTCAGAACCCAATGCTGTCCAAGTCAATTCTGACTCATCGTGACCTACTTAGGGTTTCTGAGACTAATTCTTTATATGAACAAACAACCTCATCTTTCTCCTATGGAGCAATTGTTGAGTTTGGATTGCCTGCTTTGTGGTTAGCAGTCCAGTGCATATGCCACTGACCTTATGGTTATCAGTCCAGTGCTTATTATATAATGCCACACTAAGACTCCTTATTTCCTTATGTACATAAAGTATTTAACATCATTGGACATGAAGTTTTAATAAAACATTTACTAGTATATAATGAAATTATTTTAAGGCATTACTAGATTATGTAATATGCTTATAACTCTTGATATGTTGTTATGTGCCGTGAAGTCGGTTCCAACTCATAGCGACCCTGCATAGGGTTTCCAAGGCTGTAAATCTTTACGGGAGCAGAAAGCCTCAACTTTCTCCTGTGGAACAGCTGGTAGTTTCAAACTGCTGACTGTAAGATTAGCAGCCTGATTCGTAACTGCCACGCTACCAGAGCTCCTATCTATAACTCTTGTTATAGATCCATAGCATAATATATATATTTTTAATTTGGTAGATATATGCAAAATAATTGTTTGTATCCTTGCTTTATTCCTTAAAATAATCTCAAGAAGTTTAAATGCTGAAGGGAAGTTTAAAAGTAAATTGTAAAGTTTTTAAAACAATGATATCATGTTTTATACCCTAGTTTATTATTCAATGTGTTGTACGTATATTTTTTACAGTAAAATTGCCTGACTTCTGAGATCTCTCCTGCTGGCTTTGTAGCAAACAATCACATTATGAACACCATAGGGAGAAGGCAGCCTCTAGGACCTGAGGATTTTAGTCCTATAATTGTAAGGAATTGAGTTCTGACAGAAAACTGACTGAGTTCAAAAGAGGATCTTAGCTCCACATGAGAATATAATCTGACCAACATTTGATGGCAACTATGTGAAGATCTGAGCAGAGGCCCAATTTAACCATACTTGAACTCCTGATCCATGGAAACTTTCAGATGATAGACATATTTTTATTTAAGTCACAAGATTTGTGGTAAATTTTTAATGCAAATACAAGCTTTTATCCAGGGATTGAAGAGTCATTCTGTTCATTAATATGTTCCAGAAAAATAGAGCCTATATTAAGCTTTGAAAGTCCAGAGTGAAACAGCATTTCTTTACACAATGAATCCATGGTGATGTCCAATAGTTGGTATCCAATCTCTGTGCACAGAGCCTGTGATCAGTGGCTAATTCTGAAATGTAAATACACAGGCATTGGAAATCGTCAGGCCAGACCTGTCCCTGATAATCAAGAGTCTTGCAAGCTAAGCCTTATTGAAAAAACAAATAAAAAAAAGAAACCTCTGATTTGTGAATATAAAAATAGTCAAAGACTATAAGAATGCATGAGGTGGGTTCAAAATTTTTGTGGAAAATTCTATTATCTTTTAAATCCATATTTCATTAACTTTTTTGAAGCATCCTAATAGGGTGAGATTTAATACTATTTTTAAACAAATTAACAATTAAGCTTAGTGGAAAACATCCCAAATAAGGAAAAAAGTAATTTTGATATACTACTTAGCTAAACAACCTGAATAAATAAAATCATTCCAGAAATTTGAAAAAGACATTTTTAGTATACTAAGTCCTGGCATGTCTTTTCCATTATATTTATATTTTGCTTCCCCTTTCTAGATAATTTGTAATATGAAAAACGACTACTAACCTATATACTAGTGCACTAAACCTCACTTCTGCTTGTTGTTGTTAAATATCATCGAGTCAGTTCTGACTCATAGAGACTCTGTATAGAGTTTCTGAGGATCAGTTGGTCGGTTTGAACAGCCGTCCTTGTGATTCGCAGTCCAGTGCTGATCCTACAGTGCTTATCCTAATAGGAAAGTCCTCTTCTGCCTAGTCAGTATATAAACCTCTTCACTGAATATCCCTATCACAAGTATTGACTTTTCTCAGGATATCCATACCATAGAGAAAGTATGAAAATTAAGTCACATAATGTTACCTCATTGATTAAAACTAAGCCATTGACTTATAAAAACTTGAGAATAGCTATGATTGTTGTTGTTGCTGTTAGGTGCCATCGAGTTGGTACCAACTCATAATGACCCTTTGTACAACAGAAAGAAACACTGCCCGGTCCTGGGCCAAACTCACAATTGTTGCCATGCTTGAGCCCATTGATGCTGCCACTCTGCCAATCCATCTCACTGGGGTTCTTCCTCTTTTTCTCTGAACCTCCACTTTACCAAACATCATATCCTTCTCCAGAGAATGGTCCCTTCTGACAACATGTCCTTAGTATGAGAGACAAAGTTTGGCCATCCTGGCCGCCAAGGAGCATTCTGGCTGCACTTCTTCCAACACAGATCTGTTGGTTTGTTTGGCAGCCCATTGCACTTTCAATAATGGAAACTGATTCTCATATCAAACTCTTTTATGCAATGAAGCACTTATTTCCTTAGCTGCTGGAATTTCTGCTAACAGGCAACACTTAATGTTATACTTGGATGAAGAAAACTATCACGCTTCAAGTTATGCCTTTTTCCAAGGACAGTCTATATCCAATAACTGACCATTATTTTGGTTTGAAGATTTATTCTCTTTCCCTACACCTGGTATGGCACTGTAGGATAAGCACTGGACTGCTAATTGCAAGGTCAACTGTTCAAACCCTCCAGCCACTTCTTGGAAACTCTATACAAGGTTGCTATGAATCAGAACCCACTCTATTGCACTTAACAATTGGCTCAGTAACCATACATATTTGTATCATGGGAATAATGAAACACTGATTTTTAATTTAATTTTAAAATTGCTTTGTAAGAATGTATTTTGAAGTGGCAGGGAGGAAAAAGGTGTAGAAGCATAAAGGGAGCAGAAACAAATTTACTCTAATTAAAATCTATTGTTGTTGTTATTGTGAAGTGCTGTCGAGTTGGTTCTGACCCATAGCGACCCTGTATAGGGTTTCCAAGGAGCAGCTGGTGAGCTTGAACCA
>NW_006408545.1:26855961-26857031 GCF_000296735.1 Chrysochloris asiatica | reverse complement strand
ATCTATTACATCCATGAGTATAGGTCAAGTTCATCCAACTATACCAATTTACCCTTATTTCCTTTATATATAAAAAAAATTAATCTTGCTCTAGTCGAATTCTGATTATCAAGCCATTGAGGCTAGGTCAAATGGGTACTATTTGCAAGTGTGAGTGTTCATGTGCATCTCCCCTCACTTCATATCACCTGGATGCTTCACTCACAACTCTAGCCCTCCATGGCTATGTCCTTGTCCGTGGGCTCAGGTGTTCCCAGGTCTCACCACACATTCAGCCAACTAGCCCTTTTCTTTATCTCTCCATAATCTCCAGGTCAAGGGGAGTCTATGTAATGTGGTTGAACTCAGCCCATTCCTTCATTGCTGTCTTCCCCCTTTTCCATTCATTAATAGACCAATGGACTGCCAAAAGAACCAATAGATCTGTTTTGGAAGAAGTGCAGCCAGAGTGCTCCTTGGAGGCCAAGATGGTTAAGCTTCATCTCTCATACTTTGGACGTATTGTCCAGATGGAACAGTTGCTAGAGAAGGATGTCATGCTGGGTAAGGTGGAGGGTCAGAGAAAAAGAGGAAGACCCCCTAACGAGATGGACTGGCCAGGTGGCATCATTGATGGACTCAAGTGTGGCAGCCGTAGAGAGGTTGGCCCAGGATCAGACATTGTTTTGTTCTGCTGTGCATGGGGTCGCTGTGAGTCGGTTCCAACTTGATGGCACCTAACAACAACAAGTAGACCAATGTGGTCACCAGCAAGCTTACATTCCTGCTCATGTGTTCCCTTTGAGTTTCAGTTTTAAAGGGGGCTTTGACCTGAAGGGACTTGATTGCTTGCCTTGATAGCTTCTAGGCGAACAACTTGCTTATTCTTGTATTACCCAATCATACTGCCATTTTTGTTTTGTTTTGTTTTGTTTCCTGATGATTATTCTTTGGAGATGTATCATCTGTCACTCTAGCTGTTCCAGGTGGGACTGCTTGTCCTTTCTATTGGGAATGTCCCACCTCAGAAGATTCTGGAAGGGGCTCAGGATTCCACCTAAGGTCCTATACACTGCAAAGGCTCCCCAAGT
>NW_006408545.1:26853773-26854372 GCF_000296735.1 Chrysochloris asiatica | reverse complement strand
TCCAAGGTTGAGCATGCATCACTATTTACCTCTGTCCCATTTAGCCCATGCAAACCTGTCTCAGTGTTCTCCTATCTACCTTGTTCTTCCACCCCATTCCCTTTCTTGTGTATTGCCCTCCCCAACACCCAAACTATGTGCTTGCCCCCTACCCTGTGCTCTACTATTCGTCTTAAAGTCCTTTTAGTATTATTTAGCTTTGAAAATATATGCTAACATTACATCAATGAAAATAAAAATGGGTTTTACAATATTCTTTGTGGGATGAGCCTTTTACTTAAAGTAATTTATATGTTTTCCTCACAATGTTAGAGTGCTAATATTAACTGTAGCTTAGTAAGTGTCTTTGGGGTCCTTTAGGGTTAATGTACCTCTCTAAGCATCTGAAGACCTGAGGAAGACCTGAGGAGTCACAGGGGAGTCCCTGGTCTGTTTGACAGAAAAAGAGTTTACCAAGTAAATATTCTGAAAATCAAAAGGAGAAGAGAGCAAGAGCGCGTATGTTCTTTGTGATACTGTTAAACTCATACGATGAATTGGACAGGTATCAACTCTTGTTATAGACTTGAAAATCCTGTTTAATACTGATTTTTGAAACT
>NW_006408545.1:26842981-26853168 GCF_000296735.1 Chrysochloris asiatica | reverse complement strand
ACACCTAATATAAAGTATGCTTAAAATAAGTTAGATTATTTTTTTAAAAGTTAGATTCCAATAAGTAAAAAAGAAAACAAAAAACTTATTTATTATTTGGCAATGTACAAGTATAAAATTAATCAATCCCTCAAAATAATTAGCCCAATCTTATCCTTATTTCCTTGAAATATCAGAGGATTGACCAATGACATTCAGTATCTGTTTAGAAAAAAATGTGGGACATATACGATTTTTATTTTATTGCTACATCTAATTTGTATCTTGAATTTATATTAAAGTAATTTATTCTTGCTTGTCATTTAGAAAGGCATCTGCTAAACAAATGGGTGAGAATGACTTGGTGATTTTGACAATGAGATCTTAAAGCTGAAACTCTTCTTGGATGAAGTTTGATAGGGGTGCGGAAGTAATGGTCTAGGCAAACCAGTAGAGGTCTGTAATCATCAGTCTTACCTAAAACTCAGAAGTGGACAGATAAAGAAGTAGTTTCTAGAAAAATCTAATTGATTAAGTTCCTAGAGAACACACTAAATTTATACATAAAATACTCTATATTCTTTCAGGATTCAGTAACTTCTCTATAAAATTTTTAAGTTAAATAAATTTAAGCGAGATTTCTTTTCATCTTTACTTTTACACTCCATTTGATTACAGAGGTTAGTGAAGATATGAGCAAACATACAACAATTAAGTAAAAAGAGATAAAATAATCCATCAATACTAGTGGACTGATTGTTCATAGATGCTGGTCAATGAATCCTACATGGTTCTTTCATTTAAATTCCTAATCAGGCACTGACATTTATAGTACTTAGAGCATAATGATTCATTTGCATGAATTACATTTTCTGTGAACAAAATTAACATAATGATTCTACATGAGTTACAAATTTTATGCCAGTATTTATTTCGAGGGGAAATTTCTTATGTAGAGTTCATAGGGAGACAATGTCCATAAAAGTGGTTATCATAATCTTATGACAGAATTTTAAGTGAATAAAAATGTAATACTTAAAATAACCTTGTTGTTGTTGTTATATGACAGCAAATGAGTTCAACTCATAGCGACCCTGTATAGGGTTTCCGAGAAGCAGTTAATGAATTTGAACCGCCAACCTTGCTGTTCTAATTGACTTTGAAGTTCTAACTGACTTTGAGGTCGAGTACTTACCCTATGGCGCCACACTAGGACTCCAAAATAATCTTACTTGTATAATATCATTATTATTGTTAAGTGTAGTTGAGTTGGTTCCCATGCATACTGACCTTGTTTAGGGTTTCCAAGGAGCAACTGGTGAGTTTGAACAGCAGACTTTGTAATTCAAACCGACCTTGTGGTCCAATGCTTTATTCCACAGCTCCACATCATGTATAATAGTTAAAGTTGATGGATGGTGGTGGTGTGCTGTGGAGTCAATTCCAACTCATAGAGCCCCTGCATAGAGTTTCCGAGGCTGTAAATCTTTACGGGAGCAGAAAGCCTCATCTTTCTCCCACAGAGCAGCTGGTAGTTTCGAACTGCTGACCGTGAGGTTAACAGCCTGACTCATAAGCAATACGCTACCAGAGTTCCTTAATATTTAAAGATACAATGTATAAATTTCCTAAATATATAAAGGAAAGAAATGAAATATCCTTTTATATCTGATGAATCTTTTATCCAGATGGAATAACTAAAAATAATGACACTGAATAATTTCACTATAACTTAATGCCTCATCTTTAAGACTTATTAATATAAGTAGTACCACTTGCCTCCTGACTTATGTGTGTCAGAGTATAACTGTGCTCCCTAGCATTTTCAATGGCTGATTTTTTAAAATGATAGTTGTTGCTAAGTGTTGCCAGGTCAATCTTCCCAGGTACAATAAGATGTATTCAAGCCACAAGCCTTTCAGAAAGCAGCTAAGTGTGGGAACCTCTTTCACCATCCCATTGTTGTTGTTAAGTATCATCAAGTTGATTCTGACTCATAGTGACTCTGTATAGCTGTTTCAGAGGAGCAGCTGGTGGCTTCTAATTAATATAAAGGAAAGGTTTATACAACTGCATAGCCTCTAATTTTCAATTTATAGTTTGTAAAGCATCTGTGTCAATTAATGTATCTAGAACTTTTGGACTTTCACTGCAATTGATAGGTACCAATTCATAGAGATCCAATGCACAATGAAATGAAAGACTGCCCTCTCCTGTACTACTATCACCATCATTTCTATGCTTAGTCCCACTGTTGTAGCTTCAATAAAATCTATAAATGGAATTCTGATCTGCTACCATATTTAAGGAGCTCTGGTGTGCTGAGGATTAATGTGCTAGACTGTAAAGCCTTTTGAAAGTCGGTGGTGCAAGCTCACCAGCTGCCCCTCTGAAACCCTGTACAGGGTCGCTATGGGTCGGAATAGACTCAACGGCACTTAATAACAACAACAAAAATTATTTAAAATTAATAGTTGTTGTTGTTAAGTGCCTTCAAGTCGGTTCTGACTCATAGCAACCTTATATAGGGTTTCCAAGGAACAGCTGGTGAGTTTGAACCACCAACCTTGTGGTTCAAACCTACCTAGTGATTCAGTGCCTAAACTACATTGTCACATCAGGAATCCCAAAATTAATAGAGCAGAGAAAATTTTTCAAGCAGTTTCATATACAAAATTTCCCTTTTGATAGTCAGAGTAAGCCTTAGGCTGCATTCAATTTAGTAATCAAAGCTGTTCTTGAGATGGTCTCTAAATTCAGGTGGGAAATATTCAAAGTAATATTTTGGCTGTTATGGACATGTTTTCATTTTCTTCAGCTTAACCTGAACTGCATATGCAAAACTGATGATGTATTCCACAGTCTGTCTCTGTCCTTGTTTTGACTGATGATGTTTAGTTTCTCCATTGTTTCTTCCCACAGATGTAGACAATTCAATTCCTGTATATTCATTCTGGTGAGGTCCACAGGTATAGTGCACTTTTAAGTTTAAAAAAGGTATTTGCAATGCATGCATTGTTTTCTTGGAAATTTTGATCGTGCAGTATCTAGCATTATTTCTATCATGAAGGCCAAAGTTTGCAACTACTGACAGAAGAACAGAAGAGTTATGGGATGACATCAAGAATATCATATAGGATGGCAGCAAAAGGTCATTAAAAAGACAAGAGAAAAAGAAAAGACCAAACTGGATTTCAGAAGGCACTCTGAAACTTACTCTTGATTGTAGAAAAGCTAAAGTAACTGGAAGAAATGAGGATGTAAAAGATCTGAACAGAAAATTTTAAAGGGCAATTCAAGGAGACAAAGTCAAGTTTTATAATGAAATGTGCAAAGACCAGGAGTTAGAGAAACAGAAAAAGAAAGAAAGAAGAAATAAAAACATGCTCTGTAATTATCATGCTAAGAGAACTGAAGAAATAGTTTAAGACTCAACTTGAAATATTGAAGGCTTATTATACAGGTAAAATATTGAATGATGCAGAAAGCATCAAAATAAGATGGAAGGAATACACAGAGTCACTGTACCAAAGAGAAATTATTGATGTTCACAATTTCAATAGGCAGCATATGATCAAGAATAAATAATACTTTAGGATAAATCCAAACTTCACTGAAGGCATTGGCAAAAAACAAGGCTGCAGGAACTGATGGAATACAAGCTGACATTTTTCAATAAACTGATGTAGCACTGGAGGGGCTCACTCATCTATGCCAAGAAATTTGGAAGACAAATACTTGGACAACTGATATGAAGAGATCCATATTTGTGTCCATGCCTCAGGAAGATGGCCCAATGGAATGTATAAATCATTGAATAATACCACAAATATCACATGCAAATAAAATTTTCATGAAGTTAGTTAAAAACTGGCCGCAACAGTACATCAGCAGTAAACTGCCTGAAATCTAAGCTGGATACACAAGAGGATGTGGGACTAGGAATATCATTGCTAATGTATGCTGGATCCTGGCTAAAATCAGAGAATACCAAAAAGAAGTTTATTTGTTCTTTATTGACTATGCAAAGGTTATTGTGCTGGGCTGCAAAGTCAGTTTGAACTGCAAGGTTGGCGGTTCACGCTCACCAGCTGCTCCTTGGAAACACCATATGGGTTGGAACTGACACAATAACACTTAACAACAATAGTACTGAGGATGAGATGATCGTAACAGGACTGGAAAATGATTCATTCTGTTATACATATGGTCATCATGAGCCAGAGCTCCTCAATGGCAACTAACTAACTAGTTATATAGCTCTACATGGTCATGATACTTTTCAGAATCTTCCAAAATCTCAGGGATTCTAATGCATCTGGTTAATCTGGAATCTCTTTTTCATGCATAACTATAACTAGGCTTTCATTTCTGATGAAACAAAAGTGACATTAAATGAAATTGTTTGACCATTTTTTATTATTAGTGAAATAATAAAATTGGACAATATAATTACACATGAACTAAAAAGGCAAATATACAACTTTGAATGACAACTTCCCATTGTTCATTTTATAAATTCAGATAATACTTAGTACCTTTTATAAGACTAATCTGAATTAATATGTCATTTTATTTTAGAATCAAAATTTATAATATCCAGCCATTATAAAACATCATTGCTACTTATGGTTAAAATAAATAGAACATAACCAACATTTATTAACAATTGTTTCAAAAATTCATCATGCACAATTTTGGTAAACTGTTTTCAGAAAAAGTTCAAATAATACCAAGTTAGATATTAAGATAATACAATGTTTTCTGTAAACATTTTAGAATACATTTATATAGACGAGAAAGTCTTAGTTCTTCTTGTTATTAAGTGCTGTGAAATCGGTTCTGATTCATAAAGAACATATAAAGGGTTTCCAAGGACTAGCTGGTGGGTTTGAACCACCGACTTTGTGGTCAGTCCAGTGCTTATTTTACAGCACCACACCAGAACTCCTTATTTCTTAGTGTACATGAAGTATATAACATCATTGGACATTAAGTTTTAATAAAATATTTACCAGTATATAATGAAATTATTTTAAGTCATTACTAGATTACCTAACATAAACTGCATTCTCATATTCTAAGATAATTCCAAGCCATTATTTATATTTTTATTTCCTTCTTTATTCATACCTTATCTACCAGAAGCATATGCTTTATTTTTTGTAGTGATAGTGAGGAAATTTGAATTAAACAATATTAACATATTTTAAAGCTAGTTGAAATATATTTGGTGCTACTCAAAGAAATAATACTATACGAATTTTTTTAACTCCATACAACAGATTAAATTACATAGACATGTAATTTAATTTAATACTTCCAAGTATTAGTTATCATAAACAACAAAATAAATAAAAGAAACTGAGAAACACACACACAAGCAACTACACAGCCAACATTCTTAAAAAATAACATGTTTATTATGACCAGTTTTCACTGCAAATAGCTGGAGTTAGAAAACAAAAAAGGAAGAACACACTCAGCATTTCTCATACTAAGGTAAATGAAGAAAACTTTCAAGCCTCAACTTACAATATCGAATGACTCTATGGGCAAACATTGAATGATGCAGAAAGCATGGAAGATGGAAGGAATACAAAGAGTCATTATACCAAAAAGAAATAGTTGATAATCAACCATTTCAAGAGTAGCATTTGATCAAGAGGCAATGATACTGAAGGAAGAAGTACAAGGTTCATTGAAGGCATTGACAAAGAACATGTCACATAGAATTGATTGAATACAGATTGAAATCTTTCAACAAACTGAGGCAGCACTGGAGGCACTCACTCATCTATGACAAGAAATATGGAAGATAACTACCTGGCAAACTGATTTGAAGTGATCCATATTTGTACTCATTCCAAACAGATAACCCAATAAAATGCAGAAATCATAGAACAATATTATTATTGCACGCAAGTAAAATTTTTCTAAAGATAACTCAAAAATGGCTGCAACTATACATTGACAAATAACTACTGTAAGTACAAACCAAATTTAGAAGAGGACATGAAACAAGGAATATCATTGCTGACATCAGATGGATCTTGACTGAAAACAGAGAATACCAGAAAGATATTTACCTGTGTTTTATTGACTACACAAAAGCTTTCAATTGTGTGGATCATGACAAGCTATAGGCAGCATTATGGAGAATGAATATTTCGATGCACTTAACTGGGCTGATTAGAAACCTGTACATAGACCAAGAGGCAGTTGTTTGAACAGAACAAGGGAAACCAAATGGTTTAAAATTAGGAAAAGTGTATGCCAGGGTTTTATTCTTTCATTGTACTTATTCACTCTGTATGCTGAGTAAATAATCCAAGAAGCTGGATTATATGAAGGAAAACATGACATTAGGATTGGAAGAAGACTCATTAACAACCTGCAATATGCAGATGATACAACTTTACTTGCTGAAAATGAAGAGGACTTAAAAAGGTTACTGATGAAGATCAAAGACCCAAGTCTTCAGTATGGTTTACATCTCAGTGTAAAGAATACAAAAATCCTCACCACTGGACCAATAAACAACATCCATATAAATGGAGAAAAGATTGAAGTTTTCAGAAACTTCATTTTGCTTGGATCAACCATTGACATTCATGGAATCAGCACTCAAGAAATCAAATGACATATTGTGTTTGCCAAATCTGTTGCACAAAACCTCTTTAAAGTGTTTTAAGAGCAAAGAAGTCAGTTTGTTAGAACAAAAGAAGAAAATACTGAGTTAAAGGCAATAAAATTAACGTTTCTACACATATAAATCACAGTACCTTTGATATTCTCCTCCAACATACACAATACCTTTAGTATTCTCCTCTAACATCATAACTCAAATGTATCAATTCTTCTATGATCTTCCTTATTAACTGTACAAATTCCACATGCAAATGAAGTTATTGAAAATATCATGGCTTAGCTCAGGCACACTTTAGTCCTCAAACTGACATCTTGGCTCTTTAACACATTAAAGAGATTTTTTGCAGGAGATTTGCCAAGCAAAATATATCTTTTGATTTCTTTACTACTGCTTCCATGAGTGTTGATGATTGATCTGAGCAAAATGAAGTCTGTGGCAACTTCAATCTTTTTTTCCCCATTTATCTTGATATTGTTTATTGGTAAAGTGTTGAGGATTTTTGTATTTAAAAAAATTACGAACAATATGGAAAAGAAAGAAACCCATGATAAGCAAAACATTGCTTAAGAAGAATAAAATTGGAAGCCTCTCACTCCCTGATTTCAATTTTTTCTACATGGCTACAGTGGTCAAAACAGCTTGGTACTGGTACAGTGAAAGGTACATAGATCAATGGAACAGAATTTAGAATCCAGAAATTAACCCTTGTACATACAGCCAACTGATCTTCATTAAAGATCCTAAGCATGTTGCATAGGGAGGAGATAATCTCTTCAACAGATGGTTCTGGCAGAACTGGAAATTGATATGCAAAAGATTGAAACAAGATCTTTACCTCATTCCATATACAAAAACCAACTCAGCATGGATTAAAGACCTAAATGTGAATTCCAGAATTGTAAAGGTCATCAGTGAAAGACTGGGGATACATTTGAGGGATTTAATACTAGGCACACATAGACAACCAAAAGAGTAAAAAGGGAACCCACAGAATGGGAAACAATCTTTTGCAATGAAGAAGAAGACAAGGTACTAATTTCTAAAATGTATAGGAAACTACAACACCTATACAAGAAAAAGACAAATAATCCAATTAAAAAATGGGCACACGACATGAACAGACACTTCACTAAGGAAGCGATTTGGGCAGCCAACAAACATATGAAGAAATATTCATGATCATTAGCCATTAGACAGATGCAAATCAAACAACAATGAGATATCATCTCACTCCAGCAATAACGACAAAGATCTAAAAAGTAGAAGACAATAAATGCTGGCAAGGATGCAGAGAGATTGGGACCCTCCTACATTGCTGGTAGAACTGCCAAATGCCCATCCACTATGGAAAACAGTATGGCACTTCCTCAGAAAGTTGGAAATAGAAATACCTTATAATCCAACAATTCCTCTACTTGATATTTATCCACAAGAAATATGAGCCATAACACAAGTAGATATATGCACACTAATATTCTTAGCAGCACTATTCACAGTAGCAAAATGATGAAGACAGCCTAAGTGTCCATCAATGGAAGAATGGATAAACAAACTTTGGTACATACAAACAATAGAATATTATTCTACCTTGAAGAAAAACGAGGAAGCTGAAAGCCACATAACATTGATGAACCTTAAGGATATTATGTGGATGAAATTAGTCAGTCACAAAAAGATAAATATTTCATAAGACCATTATTGTAAAAGCTTAAGAAAAGATATCCATATAAAAAGGGAAAAAAAAAAATTGTTGGTTACCAGATGTGGGAAGGAGGAGAAAATAGAGCACAAGTTAGAGAATAGACACATAATAGTTTGGGTGTTGGAGAAGGCAATACACAAGAAAGGGAAGAGGTGAAAGAACAAAGTAGATAGGAGATCACGTAGGCAGGTTTGCATGGGCTAAATGGGACAGAGGTACATATTGATGTATGCTCAACCTTGGAACACCAGAGCTCTGTGACACAGGGATTGAGACATAGTCTGAATGGATAAAAGAGAGGAAATAATATTAAGAGGCTTGACTGTCTTATGAATCTTGGTTTCCCTTGCCTACTATTGTAAAATAGACATATGAGTGAGATAGATGGTATATCTGGAAACATGATTATAGAAAGCATGTGAGCTCATCTTTAGCCTACAACTGACTGGAATACATTAAAGGAATGCTAGAACTTACCCAGTGAAAGGGGCTTCTTGGGGATCCTAGTGTGTGAAACCATAAGTGGAATCCTGATCCCCATCCAGAACCTTCTAAGGTGGGACATTCCCACTTGAAAGGACAAGCAGTTCAGCCTGGAGCAACTAGTGGAACAGAATATACTTCTTGGCAGAAAACCAGCAGGAAAAATAAAAAAACAAAACAAAAATGGCAGTCTCACTACTACAAGAACAAACAAGTTGTTTGCTGGGAAGCCATCAAAGCAAGCAATTAAGTCCCACAAGGACAAGCCCTCTTCCAAGACTGAAGCTCAAAGGGAATACACAAGCAGACATGTAATCTTCTGGAGACCATGTTGATCTACTGGTAAGCTGAAGTAGGAGAAAAGTAGCAATAAGGATATGGGCTGACTTTGACGAAGTTCCATAGACTCCCATCAACCTGGAGATGAAAGTGAGAAGAGGAAGTGCTAACTGGTCTGAAGTATGGTGAGACATGGGGACTTGTGAGCCCAGCGACAAGCATATAGCTATGGAGGGCTAGAGCTGAGAGTGAAGCATCCAGCTGACACGAAGTGAGAAGAGGCACACAAAAACAGCCAAACATGCACATAGTACCCATTTGACCTAACTTCAATTGCTAGATGATCAGAACTTGGCTTTTGTTGTTGTTAGGTGACATCGAGTTCGTACCAACCCATAGCGACCTTATGCACAGCAAAACGAATTATTGCCTGATCCTGGGCCAACCTCACTACTGTTGCCATGCTTGAGTCCATCGATGCTGCCACTTCTAGAGGAATATAAAAAATTATGATTAAAGAAACACATGTAAATTGCTATAATTTGATGGACTTGAACTATACTTATGGAAGTATTAACTCAAAATACCAACTCAGAGAGAAGGAATCTTCATATCAAGCATCGTTCCCATCCTCTCTGTACACAAGGTTGGTAGGGATGGTTAACTTAGCCATTGGCTACCTAAAATGGGAGACTGTTAATTACAAAATGACTGGCTTATAAATTTTCAAGAAGGGGTTTAGTTTCAGAGTGTGCAAGGGAAGATAGAATCTGCACTGAATAGTTTTCATCTTATCTAGATGGGTCTGGTGAAAAGAAATGGGGATAACATTCTTATGATTCAGTAGTGAGTAATTGTTATCATGATTAATTGCAATTGTCAAAACTTTAAAGGTAGAAGTTTTGTAACTAAAAGGGGGCATTAGTTAACCTTACAGTCCAGGAACAGAGGACCCTAGGACCCTCAAGGAAGAAGAGCACAAGCAGAATCTGGAACCCTATTGAGAGAAGTGGCAACACCAGAGATGGAGGCAGAGATGATGATATGAAGAAATAGAGCAGCTGAGGAATCTAGACTCATGGGAAAAGAAAG
>NW_006408545.1:26840268-26841966 GCF_000296735.1 Chrysochloris asiatica | reverse complement strand
TAACAACAAACTTTGGGTCAGAGTATTTTTTGATAAGGAGCCTGGGGATGGGGTCTCACATTTCTTTCCAATTTATTCTTGTCAGAGGAGGATCTCTTGTTCTGGGTTCTCCACAATATTCTTTTTCTCTATTACTACCTATAGCTTTCTAATTTTACAAAACTACTCTGGTAGTTGGAGTACTGGTATGGTGCTGCAAGATAATGTACTGGACTGCAAGTCAGTTTGAACCACAAAGGCTGGCAGTTCAAACTCACAGGTTGCTCCTCAAAAACCCTACACAGGGTTTCTATGGGTCAGAATTAACTCAAGGCACTAAACAACAATGACTCTGGTAATTAGAGGGAAAGAAATGCTGTACACTTTGGTTATAGGGTCATCATACTGTCTGCACATGAACAAAGATAACCTCCTCTTACCCCTTCCCCTTTCTTCCATGCACTCTGTCGTGCACACCATTCAGGTTGTTTTATCTATTTAAGCCCCAAGACCAAGGAGCTGGAAGTATCCTTGGACAAAATACTTAATTCATGAAACACTAAAGAAGAACTTTATTATTTAATCCTGATCTTTCTTTTAATAAAACCATTCCTTTTCTTCTTCAAATATAGTATCCATTAAGAAGAATATGCACTTATCCATTCTCAGTTTGAAACCCTGGTGTTCTGTTGTAGGATAATGCACTATTGCTTTGAACTGCAAGGTTGGTGATTGAAACCCACTCCTTGGAAACCCTATACAAGGCAGCTATAGGGTTTGGAACCAATGTGACAGAAATTAACCATGCCCTCACTTATTGTTGTAGTTTGTACCTATAAATGGAATGTTAAGTGAATCAAGAACACAAAAATCATTATAGCACAATTCCTACAAATATAATTTACTTTGAGAGATTTATCACCATAGTTGTTGTTAGGTGCTGTCTAGTTGGTACCAACTCATATAGATCCTATGCACAACAGAATGAAACATTGCTCAGTTCTGTGTCAACCTCACAATCGTATCTACATCTGAGCCCACCACTGCTGTCACTGTGCCAGTCCATCTCGTTGGGGGACTTTCCCTTTTTTTCTCAACGCTCATTTTACCAAACACGTTATCTTTCTTAAGGGACTGATTCCTCTTGATGATATTTCCAAAGCATGAGAGAAAAAGTCTGGCCATCCTGGCTTCCAAGAAGCATTCTAACTGTACTTCTTCTAACATAAATTGATTTATTCTTTTGGCCGTCCATGGTACTTTTAATATTCTCTTACACACCATAACTCAAATGCATCAATTCTTCTGTGGTCTTCTTTATTCACTGTGAAACTTTCACATGCTTATGAGGTTATTGAAAACACCATGGTGCACCTTAGTCCTCAAATTGAAATCTTTGCTATTCAACACTTTAAAGACATCTTATACAGCAGATTTGTCTAAAACAATCTGTTACTTGATTTCTTGACTGCTACTTCCATGAGTGTTGATGGTTGATTCGAGCAAAATGAAGTTTTTGACAACTTCAATCTATTTCCTATTTATCATGTTATTTATTGGTCCAGTGGTGAGGATTTTTGTTTTGTTTACATTGAGGTGTCACCCATACTGAAGGCTGTAGTCTCTGTTCTTTATCAATAAGTATTTTAAGCAAGCAAGGTTGTATCATCATGAGACTTCCTCCAATCCTGATTTCACATTTTACTTCATATAATCCAG
>NW_006408545.1:26834270-26834891 GCF_000296735.1 Chrysochloris asiatica | reverse complement strand
GCCAAGTGGCAGCATCGGTGGACTCAAGTGTGGCAACAGTAGTGAGGTTGCATCAATTCTTCCAAGGTTTTCCTTGTTCATTGTCCATTATGAAGTGGTTGAAAATACCATGATTGGGCCAGGTTCATCTTTGTTGTCAAACTGATATCTTGGCTCTTGAACACCTTAAAGAGGTCTTGTGCAGCAGCACATAATTTAATTCTTGACTGATATTCACATGAATGTTGATAGTGGATCCAAGCAAAATGAATTCTTTCGAAACTTCAATATTTTCTCCACTTATCATGATGTTATTTATTGGCCCAGTGTTGAGGGTTTGTGCTTTCTTTACATTGTAGTAAACCCAAACAGAAGACTGTGATCTTTGATCTTCATTAGTAGAATTTTAATTTCTTTTCTCTTTCAGCAAGCAAAGTAGTATCCTCTACATATTGCAGATTGTTAGTTACTCTTCCTTTAATCTGGAGGCTACTTTCTTCTTCATGTAATGTTGTTGTTGTTGTTGTTAACTTCCATTGAGTCAATTTTGACCCATAGAAACCCTCCAAGGAACAGCTGGTGAGCTTGAACCACTGAACTTATAGTACAAACAGCTTTGCAGTCTGGCACATTATCCTACAG
>NW_006408545.1:26800455-26831176 GCF_000296735.1 Chrysochloris asiatica | reverse complement strand
TAACTCTATTCACGTCATCATGGTCAACTCTACTTTGAGGAGGCATCTCTTCTCTAGTCGCATTTTGAGTGCCTTCCAACCTGAAGGGCTCATTTTCCAGCCCTGTATCTGACAGTGTTTCTCTGCTATTCATAAGGTTTTCAGTGACTAGTGATTTAGAAGTAGTTCAACACTCTTTCTTCCTAATCTGTCTTTGTCTGGAAGCACATTTGAAACCTGTCCACCATGGGTGACCCTGCTGGCTATTTAAAATACCGGTGACATAACCCTCAGAATCATAGCAACTCAAGCCACCACAGCACGACAAACAGGTGAGTAATGTAGCTTCTCATTATTTGGTCAACATATAGATTGAATAAGTATGGTGAATGAATACAACCCTGGCACACACCTTTTCTTATTTTAAACCATTCAGTGTCCCTTTGTTCTATTTGAATAACTTTGTCTTTATCAATGTACATGTTCTTTTCTTTATTTTTTTTAAGCTTTTATTGTGAATTATGAGGGTTTATATGTGAGAACATCAGTTTTACATTCATCCTATCGTATTTCATTTCATTGCAATGATTATAATCCTCTCCAAGTATCATCAGATAATCAAAGGATATACCCCACAGGCCAGCCCTTCCCCCAGCTGTCAACATACAGACCCTCTGCCTCCCTGAGTTCCGTGTCCCCAGCACTGCATCTGTCCACGTCATCATCTCTGTCTCCATGCCTGATGTCACTGCTTCTCTAGTTAGGGTCACACTCTCCACTCTTCTCACTTGATAGTCCCAGGGACCTCCATTCCTCAGCTGCAAGATCAATCACTCCCCTCCTTTTGTCAGAAAAACATCTACCTCAATATTTCCTACCCTCAAGTCAGTCCTGATGGTAATTATTCACTATTGTAGCACAAGAGTCTTATCCCCATTTTTTTTCACCAGGAAGCTCCCAACAGGTTAGAAATCATTCAGTGGAGGTTTTTGCTGGATAGACGAATCTTGGTTGGCAGTTTTTTTTTTTTTCTTTTAGAGTTTTGTATATGTCTCCCCATTGACTTCTTGCCTGCATCGTTTCTGCTGAGAAGTCTGAGCTTACTCTGATTTGCTTGCTTTTGTAAGTGACACTTCTCTTCTCCTTGGCTACTTTTAGATTTCTCTCCTTTGCTGGGAACAGCATATGCAAGCACTGAGAAGCTGTGGCCCTGTGACAAGATGGATGAAAATCCAACCCTGGGCCCCCCTCAGGATTGTGAGCCATGGACCCTGAGGGCCAAGGAAGTGACCCCCTGAAGTCCCGGGTTCATAGGTTTTTGCAAACTCACTGGTGGGCTAGCTCTGTATAATTTTCTTTGGTTTTATTATTCATTCTATGCTTCTAACTCCAGTAATTGTAGCTTCTGAGAAAATGGTTTCTTATGTGCCTCTCTTAATGTCTCCACTGTGTTGGCAGTGCGTAGGGTCCTGGGAACAAATCTTTTTGAGGAACAAGCAATAGCCACCTGGGATGCATGTAAGAACTGCATCTTGATATTAACTAGAAGCATGAGCTTTTGATGTCCATATACAACAATGGGACCAAAACCCCTCTAAAGCCGAGACAGTAAAATATCTCCTCAGAGGACTCAGAAAGGCCAGGAACAGGTATATTGGGAGTATGAAAAAAAGTTTTTTACTCAAGGTTTGTAAACAAAGTTGATTGGTAAATTCTGGGAGTATTGATTAGGGGACAATAGTGGCAGCCCCCTCAAACTGCCTCTGGGTATAATCAGTTTAACCCAGATGTTCTCCTTCCTCCTGGAAATATATGGAAATGTGATGTAGCATTTAGATGTAGAATCCGGAAAGAAGAAGAGGAATGTGGAAGCAAGACCTCACCTTCTTAGAATGGTTGAGACTCGTCTCTCATCTTCCCTGGAATTGTAAGAGTAAAGAAGAAAGAATTATTAGTTGATAAATGAAGCCAGGTATCTGAGATCTTGCTCACAAACAAAAGCATGAGCTTTTGTTTGCAAAGTATACAAAGACAGCTTGAACTCCTTTCAAAAACCTTACTTTAAGCCTTCTATGACCTTTTAAATCTTTTCCACCTTTACCCATTAGAGACTAAGTGCTAAAAGTATGTTAAGTATCCTTGAGACAATTGTGATGTATATTTTTAAATTTGTTCCTGTGAATTATTTTGTCCTGTTTTGAATGATTAATCACATTTCAGTTCTGTATCCTATCTTATCTGAATAATCACGTCCTTCCTTTGTGAAAAATTCCTCCTTGAAAAAAGAAAATAAAAGACTGAGGTAGTGTGAGTGCTGCATCCAATGAAACGCAATGTTTTCAGAAGACCAGCCTGCCTGTCAGCTTGCATCAAATTTGTGTGTCTGTCTTCTTTGTGTCTGTTTTGACTCTCTCTTTTGCCCCAGATCTTCTTACTTCATGAAACCCACTCTCCTGTCGAGGCGGGACCCCGACACTCCTTGTCTTTGATTTTGGAGAGCTTGATTATTAAATGTCTTTGTGACTTACTTTTAGGGTCTATCCTTCCTGGGTTATGTTCAGCTTCTTGAATGTTTATCTTGTCATCTTTCAAGATGTTAAGGAAAATTTCTTCCAGAAGCTCTTCAACTATCTTCTCTGTGTACTTCTCTGATTCTTCCTGTTCCAGAATGCCAATAGTTCTTAAGTTGTTCTTCTTCATGTTATCCAGAATGAATCTTAGACTCTCTTCAGATTTTTTTTTTTTTTTTATCCTTTTTTCAGCTTGCTCTTCTATCTTAGCAGTATTGAATGATTTGTCTGCCAGCTCGGTTTTTCTGGCTTCCATCTCTTCTATTCTGCTCCTTTCCTCTTTCAGTGTATTTTCCATTTCTGATATTTTATTATTAATCATCTGGGCCTCTTTTTGCAGGTTTTCAGTTGTTTTCAATGCTGTATCAATCTTGTTTGTTTGCTCGTGTAGTACATTCCTGACTTCTTCCTTGTTTTCTTCCACCCCTTTTTGGAGCATTTGAGTTTGTTTCCATATCATTCTTCTGAAATCTTTCTCAGGCAAATCAAAAACCTGCTCTTCATCTTCTGGTGAGATTTTTGTTTTGTTTTGTTTTGTTTTGTTTTGTCTCAGTTGATCTTTTCTTGTTTTGGACATGTTTTGAGATCGTTTGTTGTGTTTGAGAGTTTTTGTTTGTCATTTCCAGTAGTTATGTGGTTTTGTTTAATGCTTAAATGGATGTTTGTTGTTGTGTTATTAAGCTTACTGGGTATCTCCTGGTGGATATAACCAGGAGATAGACTTCCCTTTTCTCATGTAATGTTTGTTGCTGTTGTTATGTGCTGTGGAGTAACTTCTGACTCATAGCGACCCTGTAAAGTGTTTCTGAAGCTATAAATCTTTACGGGATCCAAAAGCCTCATCTTTCTCCCACAGAACAGCTGGTAGTTTCTAACTGATGACCCTGAGGTTAATAATCCGATTTGTAACCACTACGCTACCAAAGCTTCTTAGTGGAGGAATATTATGGGGTATGCTTGTAGCTTGACTATATGGCCACAATATGCTGACTCTTATTGGGTAGCATAGGGAGAAAAAGCTCCCACCTCCAGGAAAAATGTGTGATCAAAAGACCCAAAAGCAGAAGCAATATAAAAGCAGATACAAGAACCTCCAGTTTGAAAAAAATAATAAAACTGTGTCCAATTGTCCAGTTACCTTGCTACACAGGCAGTTTGTGTGCACCTTAGAAGCCTCCAGTAGTGGTTAGAGGTGTCCACTTGCTCAGGCCCCTCCTCTAGTCACTACCATAGAGGTGTGCAGATAGATACTGAGAAGATAATGGGAGGAAGATTGTTTACTATTTTTGTCTCTGAAGGGCACTTAAGTATCTGCATGTGCACAGCATAATTCTTGAAATAGTTGCATATTTTTATGTTGGGGTTTTACAGATTGTTCATATGGTTTGTCTGTCAGGCCAAACCTGTTTTGTTTTTTTTGTTTTTTTTTCTTGCTGGGTAGGCAAGAGTCAATGACCCCACACAAGTTAACTTTAGGGCTGAGACCCACAGACAGAAGTCAAAAGCAGCAGCCAAAGAATTTGCTCTTACCTATGGGGCTCTTTCTCTCTATGCCGTGGGAAAGCTGTGTTCTCAACACTGGAATTTTTGGGGTGTGTGCACCCACCCACTTGAAGGTGTCTGGGTGGGGCAAAGAAGGCATAACAAGGAAGAGGAGGGAAAAAAATGTGTAGAATCCCTCCACATCTCCCTTTTGCAAATGTCACTGTGGCCACTTTTAGCTCTGGTTCTCTGTGCTGGTCTGGCTGTAGCCCCACCCTCTGACTTCTGCCAGGGTGGGATGGCCCTAGAGGGAGTCCCTTTTCTTGACTGATTTCTAAATCACAATGTCTTCCTTTATACTGTGATTTTTTCCACTGGAAGTTGTGGGAAACTGATGTCCTGACCCTTATTCTAGATCCAGAGCTCTGGTGCAGTTCTCTGAGAGCCAAGTCCATGGGTTTTCAACCCCTACCCCACAGAACCTGTCCTACCTGACTCTGCTCTACCGCCACCAAACCGCCAGCCCCTGTACATGTTCTTCATGAGAACAATTAAGTGTTCTGGAGTACTCACTCTCCACAATGTTGTCCACAGTGTGTCATGATGCACACAGTTGATAGCCTTGGTGTAGACAATAAAGCATTGGAAAACATCTTTCTGGTATTCTCAAACTTCAGTCAAGATCCATCAGATGTCATCAGTGATATTCCTTGTTCCACATCTTTGTCTGAATCTGCATTAAACTTCTGGCAGTTTCCTTTCAATGCACTCTTGTAACCATTTGAAAATTATTTGTAGCAAAATTTTACTTGCTTGGAATTAAAACACAAGGAGTCACTGCATTGGAAACCCTTTACAAGGTCACTGTGAGTCTAAATTAGCTCAACAATACTTAACAACCAAGTGCTTTCCTTCTTGGATACTCCTGTGTACCTTCCTGCCACCAGATTTCCATAAACACTTTTGCTACCCAATAGTTAAAGTTATGAGTGGCCTGAAAGGATATTTAATGTAACCAAATGATAAAATGGAGAAATTATGCACTGACAAAAGATAAAAGATAACCACTTGTGTGCATATAAAATTATTTTAAATTTACATTTGTGCTGAAAGTTTTACTCTGTCGTATTAATTAAAGTGTGGGAAAGACAGCATATGATAAAATGCAAACCCTATATGTAAGAAGAGTAAAAGGAGAAAGGAGGGGTATTTTAGTTTGCTAGTGCTACAGTAATATAAATAACACAAGTGGGTGACTTTAAAGAGCATACATGTATTTTTTCACAGTTCAGAAGACAAAAAGTCTGAATTCAGAGAACTGATCCTAGCGGAATACTTGTGTTCTCTGCCATCTGAGAGGGGGAATCTTAGTTTCTCAGTTTCATTAGCCCTGATGTTCCACTGTTATTTGGTAATCTACGTGACATGATTGACAGTTATCTACACTATTTGTACTTGCTTCTCTGTATAATCTGCTCTTTTTATGAGCATAAGTAAAAAAAAATTGCTACAAAATCTTTTATTAAATGAAAACATCAAAATTTAAAGCTATTGTCTCTTGACATATCCTTTAACTAATGTTATACACTTCTGAAAGTGGTGTTTCCATCTCACTACACCTACCCTGAAGAATTCTGCACTTTTTAATTTGCATTCAGTCAAAGGAACAGTTTTGGCATCCTTGAGGACTCAAATCATTTTCTGTTTAAATGTACTTTAGTTTGGGGAACAGAAAAAAGAAATTCTGAAGGAGGAAGATCAGGGTAGATTGGGTAAGGTTTCTCAATGTGATTTAAGCAGGGGAATTGTCACGACGGAAAATGACTGTGTTTACTCAACTATGCTCATCAATGCAGTTTTCAATTTCCTAAAAAAAATTAATTAGCCCCCTGGATCATCTTGTGTTTTTTGAGATGATATATCAAGATTATCCCTTTGAGGTCCCAAAAATACATTCTCAGTAGCTTCTGTACTGACCTTTCTGTCTTGAGTTTAACTGGCCCAGCAGATCCCTATGGAAGCCACTGTTTTGAGTGGACCTTTTTCTCTGAAAATAACTCAAAGAAACTAAAGCAAGTGTTTTACTGAGGGAACTTGTCTGTAGTCATTCACTGATCACAGAGAAATATTAATTATGTTTGTTTGAGTTTTTTAAATAAACCTATGGAATATGAACTGGAACTCTAGTAGGAATAATTTTTGACTTACTCTAATATAACTCAGAAGTAATTAAGTTTAGGATATATCCTACACCATTATGAACTCATTAACATAAATAAAACCCACAGTTACAGGGGTTAGGATTTCCCTAACGCATTTTTAGCAAACACAATTCAATCCATAACAAGGTAAAGCAATCTGAGGAATCAGTGGATGTGATATTGTACAACGGGCACAAATAGAATTCCTTATGAATTGCCTAAAGTCTCTTCTAGCTATATGCTTTAACTCCCACAAAATCACGTTTCTGCCCTGCTTAGCTGGTTAAGAGAAAGTGGGAGAAGACACTGATGGAATGACATGATGCAGCTGTGAATGTTAGCAGAGTTAACTATAACTGTGAAAATTTGAAACTCTAGCATGGGTATAAAATGAGCCATCTTAGAAGGAGAAGGGGAGAATCTCACTACCATCAAAGAAAAGCCAGGGGTGGAATGTGGAATGTATCTTTTGGACCCCAAGATCCCTGCACTTTAAAACTCCTCTACCCAGGACAGCAAGATGTGACACTGGAGGAGTGACAGAGAAATTGTAGCAGAAGAACCAAGAACAAGAGCACGAGACAGAGCGGTAGACCTTCTGGCCCGTGGAGCAAGTAAAGTTGAGTGTCTTTCCACAGGAGATTCTCTTGTGGAGTAGGTTGCCACCAGGCATTTAGTGGAGTGGGAGAGGGTAGGTTTGCTGAACCATGGAGCTAGACGTGAGCCCCTTTGGTCTGACATTTATCCTGAAGTGGTTTGCACTGTGATCATTTTAATCACAGGTCTAGAACAACTTTGTAACCTGGTCAGAGAGAGATCTGCCTGTGGGTATGGCTGAGGACAGGCTGTCCTGATTGGAAGAACTGTGCCCTGAACTTTTCTGCTTTACATTGTAACCTGTTAAACTCCATAATAAACTCCATAATTGTGAGTATTGTCTCTGAACACTGTGTGGCCATTGTAATGATATATTGAATCCAGTTGAATAGAAAGTGCTGTGGGAGTAATGGTTTGGTGCTATTTATGTTTTATATCACCAAATTAAAATGAAATCCTTGACAATTTCAATTGATGTACTTATGCAGGGATCCTGAATCCTGCTAGAAATTGAACACATATTGGTAGAAAAAGAGTTGTGGCTACAGCGTAATCAAACCTAATGACTTAAATATTTTCCTAGAAATATTATAGGTGGTGGTTATGTGCCATGAAGTTGATCCCAACTCATAGTGACTCTGCATAGAGTTTCTGAGGCTGTAAATCATTACAGGAGCAGAAAGCCTCATCTTTCTCCTGCAGAACAGCCGGTAGTTTTGAACTGTTGACCTTGAGTTAGCAGCCTGATTCATAAGCACTACAGAGCTCCTTAAAGGATAGATTAGAAAACTACAATTAATAAAATTGCTGATTGTTCCTTTTAGGGACAGAGGATCAGACTAAACATTTTCTTGAATTCATTCTAACTTATATATTTTATTATTTCTCTATTTGCATGCAATTACAATAATATTTTCATAACTCAGTCAGAATAGTATTTTAATTTTTAAAGTAAAAATCTGCATTTTTAGTCTTAGAAATGGCTAAACAATCTTTAGATATTTTTCAATGTATCTAAATACAAAAATGCTATGTGAGCAGTAGCTCAATAGAAACCTAATAAAGTAATATTTATGCAAACCTACCCATTTAAAAATAAAATAAGGAAAAAATGTATTTTAAAAGAGCACATTTTCTATCATATCAAGTGCGTTAGGAGATTATATCTTTTAGCCAAATTATCTTCTGTTATAAACAATTAAAATCCTTCCTTTGCATGAGGCTTCCTTTGCTTATGGCTATCTTTTCCTTTTACTTTATGTTAATTCACTATTTGATCAGTTGACTGTGAAATCATACAATCTGTGCTAAAATGAGTAATCAAGCCTGTTTTATTCACCAAAAATGTCTCTAGGTTAATGGAATGCAGTACTAGGCTTTATTATTCTATATAAAAGTTTTAAGGAAAGACAGCTAGCCTAAGTGTAGAAATTTAATACATAGTATTCATTGTGTGGAGTCCTGGTGTGGCATTATAGGATAAGCACTAGGCTACAAGATTAGTTTGAACTGCAAGGTCAGCAGTTTAAACTTATCATTTGCTCCTCAGAAACTCTATACAGGGTTTCTGTGAGTCGGAACCAACCCAATGGCACTTAACAACAATATATGCTGAAGCAAAAGAAAAATGTTTGCAAAGATAGCTATTTCTGTGTTTTAAAATGTGTAATATTTTCATTTTTTATTTTTATTATTAATGAGTCATTAAAAAATGCAAGTTAACTTTACATATACTTTGAACATCATGCTTGATAAAATAGAGGGTCAGCAAAACAGAGGAAGACCTTCAATGAGCTGAATTGACACAGTGGATACAGCAGTGGGCTCAGACATAAGAACAATTGTGAAGATGACACAGGATAGGTCAATATTTTGTTATCTTTTCTTATGCATAGAGTTGCTGTGAGTTGGAACCAATCTAACAACAACAAGACTTCTAAAATTACTCTGACAGATGACCTGCTAATTTGTAGCTTTAGTCTTTACTTCTTTTCCATGCCTTATCCTAAACTGAAGGCATTAACTTAAGACATTAACTATCAATTAGACATTAAACTCTACATCTCTTACCTACATCTGAAATTTGATTATTTAAGATAAACTTTCTCCTCTTCAATTTCAATTTCTCCATTTCTATTTATAATATCTATCTCAATTATCTACACTTAAAACCATATGACTTTTCCTTTGCATCTACCTATGAGATAATGTCTTGAAGACAAACTTAATTCTGTTCATAATGCTTGATTTTTAAGCTCACTAACTTTGGTAGTGAATAGCTGTGTAGTAGCTTAAAACAATAGTTTTGTTATACTAGCATAAGCACTGAACTGCAAACCACAAATTCGACATTTCAAACCCACCAACTGAGACTTCTGCTCCTACAAACATATACAGCCTAGGAAACTCTCTACAGGGTCTGTATGATTCAGAAACAACTGGATGGCATCTAACAACAACAACAGAATTTAAATGTAAAGGATTTGGACAAGGAATTACTAGTTTCTGTGATATAGAAACAGGGAAATTGTATCACTCACATGATAGCTGAGGGATCCAGAGGTAAGCATCCCTGTGAAAAGGTACATTTAAATCACCTTGTAATACCTGTCATTAAAATTTTTAGCAACATGTATTCCACATTCCTTTTGTGGCAATGCATTACAAAGCTACTAAAATTTAGTAACACATGACATAGATCCACCACTTAATGGGAGAAATCTGAAGGTCACATTGCAGAAAAGCGTACAGAATGGTACATAAGATTTTCACCATCTATGGAAAATGCAATCTGGCATGATGTGCTAAATAGACATAAAAATTAATTTTACTTTCCTATAAAAAACATCTGCTCTTTCCCCTAAGACAACCTAAGTCTCATCTCATCACAGTATTAGCTCAACATGCATTTGCCTAAAGTTCAGATTCTGACCCTCCATATCATTTCCACAGGTCCACGAGGTTTCTTGGGTATAGCTTTTCTTGATGTGAGACTTGTAAATTAAAAAGACAAGTCTACTACTCATATGGAGTTCCAGTGTGGTGTTGTGAGTTAATGTGTTGGACTGCAAAGGTTGGAGGTTCAAGCTTACCAGTTGCTCCTTGGAAATCTTATACAGGATCTCTATGGATCAGAACTGGCTCAATGATACTGCACAACAAAACAACTGCTCATATACCAAATATGCAATGGTGGCACTGTGATGAGATAGCCACCACAGACACATCTGACTATGAGAAAACAAGGCACACAGCACTTAATGGTCTACAAAAATTCTGAAATCAACTAAGAACACGCTTCCAGTTCTTCAGTTAGGGCTTATGTGTATTTCCTAAGTATTGTTCTCCATGTCTAGTGACTCTGTTTTCTGTGTTCTTTGTCTCTTTCACACACAGATACACTCATATATACATAAAGGCCAAGTTTACAACTAAGTAAATTTCAAAACTTGTTTTCTGTCTATAAAGGCTTTTCATTATTATCTGTTCTCACTAATCTTAAAGTCTAAAGTGATACAATTTCCTTATAATGCTATGGGTTTCCTTTGCGTCAATTGACAATCCATGGGCGAAAGATAAGGCTTTCTGCTTCCATAAAGATATACAGGGTTGCAATGAATCAGAACTGGCTCTATGGCACTTAACAACAACAACAGTATTTAATGCATAGGATATGTGGCACATTCTCTTCATGTTCACAGAAAGTGTTTTGTCTGTCTGCAAAAGCCCATAACTTACCATCTTAAATACTTCTATAGTATAAACAAAGAATATTATAGTCTGCCTAGCAGTTTGACCTTTTCTTAGGCCTCTTTCCAGATAAGAACTCATTTCTGGTTAAAAAAGATGGTTTAAGGTCATTTAAAAAAAATAAATATCTACTATCATTGAGTAAAATCCAACTCATAACAAATCTATAGAACAGAGCAGAATTTCCCTCATTGGGTTCCCAAGGTTGTAAATCATTACAGAAGCAGAATGACACTTCTTTCTCAGATAAAGTAGCTGGTAGATTTGAACTTCTGACCTTTTGGTTAGTAGCAGAGTGCTTTAACCCCTACATCTCCAGGGTCTTTTTCTAGACATAAAAATTCTTCAAGTTTATCTAAAAAATTTAGTATTTCATTTTTTATCTCTCACTTCTCTCATTTGTTAAAGGCAGCTTATAGAAATCAGGCTCCATGCTCAACTCTTTTAGCAGATAATTCATTGTCTAGATCATTGAGTTCTTTATGTACATTTTGTTTTTCAAATGATTTGGGGTAATGGTTTTCAGTACTACATAACAAAGGTAATTTTTCCTCTGCTTTCAATAATGTTGTGATTCTTAACACTGCTAGTACAAAGTTGATGTTTTGATTATGTTTCTTGTTGTAATTCAGTGCTGTCGAGTTGAGTTGGTGAGTTGGTTCTGACCCATAGTAAACCTGCATGGAGTTTCTGAGGAGTGGCTGGTGAGTTTGAACCACCAACCCTGTGGATCAAATCAACTTTGCAGTTCAGTACATTAACCCACAGCACCATACTAGATCTTTACTACATAATAAATTATCCCCAAAATTAGTGGTTTAAAAACTATTAGTTTATTATACTCATGGTTTCTGTGCATCATAAATCAGCACAAGTCACATCAGTAACAACTTGTGTTATGCCTAGGATCTCAAATAGAAAGACTCAAAAGTTGGGGTTGACTCAGCAGCTAGAGCTGAGATCATTCTAACTATGTAGACTAGTCAATGTTAGTAATTGAGTGTCTTAAACTGGACTGTCAAACTGAGCACATATATCTAGTTTCCCCACAGCATGGCATTCTAAGGTGCCAGTGGCTTGTTGGTGTTGTTAAATGTCATTGTGTTGGTTCAAGCTCATGCCAACACTGTATAGGGTTTCCAAGGATCAGCAGGTGGGTTTAAACAACTGACTTTGTGGTTAGCAGTCCAGTGCTTATAATATAGTAACACAAGAGTGATTTAAATGTGCATTAAGTGAAGACGTAAACATGACTAACCTCAAAAGTGACATAGCATCATTTTCATAATATTCTGTTGGTTCCAATCCTCCCAGATTCAAGCCAAGAAAAAACAGATTCCAAATTATGGATGGAACAACTATCAAGATCACATTTCTGGACAATATGGGAGATGGAAGACATTCTGACCCTTTTTGAAAAATATGATCTGTCTTTGATAGGAACTGTGGTATAGAGAATTATTTAATATGTCTCTTCTAGCCATAATCTTTGTTGTTGTTGTTGTTGTTGTTAGGTGACTTAGAGTCAGCTACAACTCATAGCAACCCTATGCACAACATTATGAAACACTACCCGGTCCTGTGTAATCCTCACATTTTTATTATGCTGAACCCCTTGCTGCTGCTACTGTGACAATCCATTATGTTGGGGTGGGAGGGGGCGCTTCCTCATTTTCACTGACCCTCAATTTTACCAACCATGGTATCCTTCTCCAGTTACTGGTCCCCCTTTATACCATTTTAGAAGCATGAAGTCTCACCATCTTGGCTTCGAAGGTTCATTCTTGATATACTTCTTCCAACACAAATTTGTTTGTACTTCTGTCATTCTATAATACTTTTAATATTATTCTCTAATACCATAATTCAGATGAATCAATTATACTACAGTCTTCTTTACTCATTGCCCCACCTTCACATACGATGCTATTGAAAATACCATAGCTTGACTCAGATACACTTTAGATCTTAAATTGATGTCTTTGCTCTTGAGCACTTTAAAGAGGACTTTTGACTAGATGTGCCTAGTGCAATATGTTGTTTCATGTTTTGACTGCTTCTTGCATGTGCATTGATAGTGGATTCAAGCAAAAGGAATGTTTTAACAACTTCAATCTTTTCTCCCTTTATCATGATGTTATTTATTGATCCAGTTGTGATGATTTTTGTTTTCTTTACACTGAATGCAATCCATACTAAAAGCTGTGATCTTTGAATTTTATCAGTATTTTAAGTCCTCTTAGCTTCCAGAAAGCAAGGTTGTAGCATCTGCATATTATAATTGTTATGTTAGTTAGTCTTCCTCCCATTCTGATGGCACATTCTTCTATATATTCAGCAGCTTGTATAAGTATGGTAAGAGAATACAACGCTGGCACAGACCTTTGTTGATTTTTTTTAATGTTTTATTGTGAATTATGTGATAGTTTACATGGGAGAACATTACTTTTACATTCATTCTATCGTATATCGTTTCATTGCCATGGTTACAATCCCCTCCATGCATCATCAACCAACCAAAGGTTATACCCTGCAAACCTGCCCCCCACACTCCCCCCCACAGACCTTTGTTGATTTTAAACCATTCAGTATATTTACAGTTCCCACTAAATGATTGCATGGGACCAATCAAAGAGAGTCGAGACTGATTAGTTTTAATATCCTGCCAGGTGATCAGTTCAAGGCCACTAGCTGCTCTCTAGGAGAAAGATGAGTCTTTCTGTTCTATCAAAGTTTTATAGCCTCAGAAACCCTATACACACTAGCTATGAGTCAGAACCATCTAAACAACATTTAAAAACAGCAACAATTTTAAAATGAATCATTTCAGAAACAGGAATTGGCAATCTCATGCCATCAAGGAAGTACAGCCACAAGCTGAGTTTACATCTTTTGGGCCCCAAGATCCCTGCACAGAGAAGCTGGATCTACTTGGATCTACTATCAATACAGACTTGACAGCACAGAGAGTGGCAATGAGAAAAAGAGAGAGATCAATGGGCTTCCCAGTGCATGGAATGAGTAAAGCTTACTGTCTTTAAGTAGGAAACTGAATTGTACAATAGTGCACCTTAGGGGTATTTATTGACAGTGCTAAAGAGACTTTATATAATGTTTGTCCAAGTAGAGCAGAGGCCAAGGAGCTTCATGGCTGACAAGACCTTGGACCAAAGAGAGGAGAGTCTGCAGGCACAAATGAAAAGAGAAGCTCATGATTGAAGAACTGTATTCTGATCCTGAATTGTACCCTATCATGATAGAAAAGTTAGCATGGTACTATGTTTGAAACTACCAGCCACTCCACGGGAGAAAGATAAGGCTTTCTACTCTCGTAAGGATTTACACCCTCGGAAACCCTGTACAGGGTCGCTATGGGTCGGAACCGACTCGATGGCACTTAACAACAACAACATTTAGGATAACCATTCGACTGCTAATCTCAAAGTTTGTGGTTCAAACCTACCAGCTGCTCTTTGGAAACCCTATACAGGGTTGCTATGAGTTGGAACTGACTTGACAGCCCTTAACAGCAACAACAACTCAAGATTAGAATACAGTTCTTCAGACATGATCACCTCTTCTCAGCTGAGCCTGCAGAATTGCATCTTTCTGGTCTCAGTTCTGTCAGACACTAAGCCGCTTCTATGAAGAAAATATTGAATGATGCAAGAAATATCAAAAGAATAGTGTGCTCATGTTGTTGTTGTTGTTGTCAGGTGTCATCGAGTCGGAACCGACTCAT
This sequence comes from Chrysochloris asiatica, assembly GCF_000296735.1. Classification (NCBI taxonomy): domain Eukaryota; kingdom Metazoa; phylum Chordata; class Mammalia; order Afrosoricida; family Chrysochloridae; genus Chrysochloris; species Chrysochloris asiatica. The sequence continues at coordinate 26,816,855 of NW_006408545.1, read as the reverse complement.
AGCAACCCCATGCACAGCTTCTCGTATTATTTGCTCAGCATACATATTGAACAAGAATGGTGAAAGAACACAACCCTGTTGCACACCTTTCCCAATTTTAAAACATTCATTGTTCCCATGCTCTGTTCGAACAACTGCCTCTTGGTCCAGGTACAGATTTCTCAGAAGTACAATTAAGTGTTCTGGAATAACACACAAATGATACTGTAATACACAAATGATAAAACCTTGAGTTTTAGAAGTGGAAAGGATTAAAATACAATACTTACAAATGGAGATTAAAAACTACAATCTTCAGTATGGATTGCAATTCAATGTAAAGAAAACAAAAATCCTCATACCTAGATCAATAAATAATATGATATATGGAGAAAATAGTGAAGTTGGCAAATACTTCATTTCGCTTGGATCCACATAAACCCTCGTGGAAACAGCCATCAAGAAATCAAACAACATATTGTATTAGGCACATCTGTTGCACAAGTCCTCTTTCAAGTGCCTGAAAGCTAAATGTCAGTTTGAGGACTCAGATGCGCCTGACCCAAGCCATGGTGTTTTTGATCCCCTCATATGCATGTGAAAGTTGGACAATAAATAAGGAAGAATGGAGAAGAATCAATGCATTTGAATTTTGGTGTTGTTGAAGAATATTTAAAATACCAAAGACTGCCAGAAAACAAATGTGTCTTGGAATAAGTATAGCCAGAATGCTTCTTAGAAGCAAGGTGGCAAAACTTCCTCTCTATTTCTATGACTTGTCATGTGGAACCAATCCCTGATGAAGAATATCATGATTTATAAAGTGGTGGGTCACAGAAATAGAAAAACACCCACAAGATGGACTAACATTGTGGCAGCAACAATGGACTCAAATATAACAATTATGAGGATGGTGCAGGGCTGGGCAGTGTTTTGTTCTATTGTACGTAGTGTTGCTACAAGTCAGAATAGACTGAAGGGCACCTAAAAACTGACATCACTCTCTCTTAACTATTTTGCACAGGGTTGTTATGAGTCGGAACTGACTTAATGGCCCCTAACAACAACAATAGTTTCCCTAATAAACAACATTATGGTGAATATTGTCTGTGAGTTCTGTGTTGACTCAGCAGTGGATTATCAAACCCAACAGAAAAGTAGAGAGTGCTGTGGGCGGGGCAGTTGGTGTCAGAATTGGTTAGTAAGGTTGGAGAGTGGAGGTATGTCTGACCTATGACATAGTAATCAGTCTTGGTGATTTTCCTCCTTTTCCCTTATGAAGCCAGAAGTCAGACATTCACTGCCTGAAAGCCATTTTGTAGCAACAAGCTTTTTCAATCCAAGATTCAGAACTCCTCCTCTCTGGTTTGGATCATTTTCATAAACTTTACTATTTATACTATAAAGACCATATCCATTAATGTCTGCCTGGAAATATAAGACAAATAATTCCTATTATGTGAGAAAAAAAAAATTGGTCACTGTATTAATTTTATGATTAGGCAAATTAGAATAATAATACTATTTGAGTATCAACTCTATTAATTGGTCTGCCATTTTAGAGAATTGAAACAATTCTAAAACATCTGAGTTAGATTTCTGCTTCTATCTTTCATCTCAGAATATTTTATAACATTAATTTTGATGAATTTCAACATTTTAGCATTTTTAATAAAAACTTTCAACATATGTTTAGTGAATGTAACAAAAACAATATTGAGTCACATTGTAAATTTATTAGAGGAATTGGCTTTTAAGACTGGATAAATAAATACACAAATGCCCAACTTTTAATTCCTTATTTTAATGTTCGTTTTTCCACTTTGATTTTGTGGGTTACTTTTGTTATAAACACAATTGTTATTATTATGTTAATTGTACCAGCACTTGGGAATGCTACTTTCTCATGTATTAAAGTTTTGGTCTGTACATAGTACATAAAATAGTCAAAGAATATGTTTTTATTCTGAATTTCACTCAATATGATTTATTAAATAGTACCTTCATTATATAGGGCTGTTAACCTCAAGGCAGGAGTTCAAAACTACCAGCTGTTCTGGGGGAGAAAGATGAGGCATTCTGTTTCTGTAAAGATTTGCAGCCTCGGAAACCCTGTGCAGGGGGGTCACTATGAGTCGGAACTGACTCCATGGTACTTAACAACAACAACAAATCTTCAATATAACCTTAAAATAGTCATTATAACTCACTATGTGGAATGACTCTGGACAACCCTCTAAAGATACTATATTATTTAGGAATTTGTTCTATTTGGAGATTATTCGAAATGTTTTATTAAAAATTTAAATGACAATTAACTTCAATTAAATGCAATACTATGAAATGCATTCATTTAATTGAAAACCAATTTTTTTTTTCCAGGTTACTTTAATCAACAGATATTAAGAACTGTTGAAATATAAATTTAAACTTTAAACTAGTTGTCAATCTTTAAAATTATAGTAGATTTGAAAGTTAAGTCTATGTATTGTCTTATAACCAAAATTGGATCATAGCATTCAGAAAGTTTAGAACTAAATGAAACAAAAATTTTAGACAAAAAATAGTACTTCAAAAGTGAAATGACATTTTCAGAACTCTTGATGAAACTCACTTCCCTAATTTTTAAGTTACAAGTCAAAATCAGCAAATATACAGAGAGTACCATGTTTATAATCCTACCAGCTCAATCATGTTTGTTGATATGAAAATGAATTTTAATTAATAATAGCAATGTTGTTGGTGTTAAGTGCTGTTGAGTCAGTTCCGACCCATAGCGACCCTGTATAGGGTTTCTGAGGAGCTGCTGGTGAGCTTGAACTGCCAACCTTGTGGTTCAAATGAATTTTGCAGTCCAGCATATTAACCCACAGAGCCACACCAGGACTCCAATAAGCAATGGGATAAGCAATAGTATATATTAGAAGAAACATAGCTAGAGTGCTCCTTTAGAAGTGAGGATGGTGATACTTTGTTTATTCTACTTTGAACATATTTTCAAGAGAGACCAATCCTTGGAGAAGGTAATCATGCTTGGAAAACCGAAGGGTCAGTGAAAAAGAGGAAGACCTTCAAGAAGATAGATTGACTACAGGAACAGAACAAGGAGGCTGCACAAGACAGCATGGAAGTTAAACCAGAGTGAGAGAGCTGAATGCCTTCATTCAGAAAGCTTCCTGGTGGAGTACTGTGTTTCAGGGCACTTGTCAGAGGAGTTTGGCTAGATCATTAGGGTTGAATGTCTTCAAGTCAATGTTTACTGGGGAGTGTGGTACCTCTGGAAACTTAATCAATGAGATAAAAAGTTTTGTAACACTATCTTGACAGTAATGACGAGGTTGACCTCTTCAAGAGATCAAGGAACCAGGAAGCAGAAGCTGAAGAGACAAGGAGTGTGGAAGCAGAGTTGCCTCAGCCTCTGAAAGAATTATCATGACCTCTGGGCTCTCAAATGATGTAGCCATGATCTCTAGCACATCTAAGGTGAGACCATAGTTTCTTAAGTTTCAAAGAGATGGATCTTCCTCACCAACTTGGTTCTAGAGTGTGGGGCTACCATCCTTCTGCCCACAACTAAGGGGGCAGAAGAATGGGGAATATTGGGACTGAAATTGGTGGGGTCATCATTCAGATAGATTAGGTGATGGGCTACCTAAAGTTGAGGGAGCAGAGTTGTCATTCTGGTTGGCCTGTAAAACAGAGCTAAATTCCAGGGTTGAGGGACCTCTACCCAGAATCCAGGGTACATGGCCAACCCCTGGAGTCTGGAGGGCAGCGTCATCACCTACATAGTCTTAGAGAACAAAGGGTTGTCTTCAAGTCTTGAGAGCTAATGTTAACTATTCTGTTGGATTTTAACTTGCTTGGTGCCTGTTATCCCTGCCTTCCCTCCAATTGCTTCTGTTTATAATGGAAATGTCAAGCTTTTTGCCTGTTCCACCATTTTATTTGGAAGCATATAACTTTTATTCTAGATTCACAGATGAAAAGGAATTTTGTCTCAGGTTGAAATTTGAACTTGGAAGAATTTGGGGATTATGTAATGGGGTTAGGTCATTTTTGTTTGTATGGGCATTAGTCACAAGCATGAATTTATAATTGTCTTTATTTCAAGATGATTTATGGTTTAAGAAGATATGTCTAGTTTCATGTTGTACTGTGATAATTAAGGTTTTGTGTCAACTTGGCTGGTGCTGGAAACTCAATGGCTTCGCAGTTAAGTAGTAGTAAATCCCATGAATCCTGGTAGGATGCTATTAGATAAAGCACTGGGCTTCAAGGTGGTTTGAACCGCAAGGTCAGCAGTTCAAATTCAATTCACCACCCACTCATTGGGAACCCTATACAAGGTTGTTGTTAGTAGGAATGGACCCAACTGTGCTTAATAATAACAATAGTCCGCATGATGAGATGTAATATAAAGAAATCAATTTCATTATATGATCTGATAAAATTACCTATGTGCTATAAATTCTAATCTAATGTGATTATCATATAAATTGTAAATCCTCATTACTATGTTAATGAGGTTGCATGCAATAAACAGGATTAAGTTGTATCTTGAGTCAATATCTTTTGAGATATGAAAGGAGAGAGAAGTGAGCAGAGAAAGGAGCCTACTGCCACCAAAATAGAAGAGCCCGAAGGGGAGTGCATCCCTTGGACCAGGGCTCCTGCATACTGAAGCTCCTAGATCTAAAGGAAGAGATGCCAAGACACCTGGAGAACTCCAAGGAATGCTGGGCTACTGATGTTGAAAGGAGACAAGGATCTGTCTCCAGAACCGTTGCTCTGAATTCAGACTTCCAGCCTCCTAAACTGTGAGAGAATAAATTTCTACTTGTTAAAGCCATCCACTTGTGATATATATAGCACTAGATAATTAAGACATACTCCATGGGTAAAAGATACTGGAAATCCTATGGAGAAGATCTACTCTGCCCTACATAGATGCTATGAGTTAGAATCGACTTGCTGACAATAAGTTTGATTTGGTTGGTACTTCTACATATCAGAAGCTTTACTTCATTAAGTAATATTAAATATGTATTCTGCAGATTTTATAGGTATTTCTATGTAAATTGAGGTTATTTTGTTCTGAGTATGGTTTAAGGTAATTTTTATACAGAAAAAGTACATAGTCTGCCAAAAAGTGAAAGGTACTATACCTTTAGATAACATGAGTAAATTGATGCATTATAGAAATTCTGCACATCATTTATACATGTCCAAATGTAATAGCACAAAATGCATCACCATAAATCATTTCTCTTTTGTTATTTAAAGCATAGTTAGGTCACCTCCAAAGTTAAGACAATATTAACCAATTTATTTATTATGGGAGAGAAAATGAAAACAGTAATCTCATAGAACTGCAAGTATATTTTTCCTTTGAAAATTTTTTTTTCTTCTCCCTCTCTTTTATGATATTTTGATGCTGGTTTTACCAAGGAAACAAAACCTACGATAATGTGAAACATAAATTTCCTGAGCTAAATGGAGTCCATTAAGTGAAACACTGAATGCAAAACTGTTAGATAAGGAATGGCAGGTTACAATAAATTAAGCAATAGCCATTCAGTAAAGTATAACAGTAGAATTTTAAAATTCACAGTAGCTCATTTATCAACAACTAAGGATATATCCTGCTTTAAAGCTAGAGTATTGAACAAAGAATGTAGAAAAAAATCTAACAAAATAAAATTTTATTCCTTAAGTTTCTGGTAATACATAAGAGCATTTCCTAATCTAATAGCTATTGAGTCTGTATTGCCTGCTGACAGTTTCATTATACAAGGGCCAGAAAATATGGAATCTTTTCATTTTATTTATATTACTTTAACATATTTATTAAGGAGCTCTGGTAGCATAGTGGTTATGAGTTGGACTGCTATCCTCAAGGCCAGCAGTTCAAAACTACCAGCTGTTCCAATGGAGAAAGATGAGGCTTTCTGCTCACGTAAAGATGTACAGCTTAAGAAGCCCTATGCAAGGGGACTATGAGTCAGAACGGACTTCACGGCACACCATCATCACCACCAACAGCATATTTATGAATCTTTTTAAATGGACTTGGGCTATTGTGAGAAGTCAAGGGGAAATTTTTGTGTGATGCTGTAGTATCAACACTGGACTGTGAACCAAAATGTCAGCAGTGCTAACCCACGAACAGCTCATCGAAAACTCCGTGCAGGGTCGCTGTGAATCAGAATCAACTTGATGGCACTTAACCTGTAACATAAATCTCTAATTCTTATCATACACAATGACAAAATTCATGCAGATGGATAATAAGGATCCCTGGAGGCACACTGGTTAAAGTGCTGGTCTAAGCACTTTCTGAGCTAAAGAGATTGTCAGTTCAAATCAACCAATGACTACCTAGGTGAAAGATGTGTCAGTTTCACTTTGTTCTACTGGGTTGTTATGAATCTGAGCTGATTGGATGACTGTAGGTGGATTATTGTAGTTGTTAAGTGCCATCAAGTAGGTATCGACCCATAGCGACCTTATGCAGAGCAGAATGAAACACTGCCTGATCCTGGGCCAACCTGACTATTGTTGCCACGCTTGAGTCCATCCATACTGCCACTTGGCCAATCCATCTCGTTGGGGGTCTTCCTCATTTTTTCTGACTCTCCATCATACCAAACATGATATCTTTCTCCAGGTCCCACCTGACAATATGTCCGAAGTATAAGAGATGAAGTTTGACCATCTTGGCCTCCAAGGAATACTCTGGCTGCAATTCTTCCAAAATGGATCTATTGGTTCTTTTGGCAGCCCATGGCACTTTCAATATTCTCCTCAAACACCATATTTCAGATTGAAGAATTTAATTTAGCAGAATTCTTCTATTTCATCTTCACTGGCATTAGTGGTTGTTGTGTAAATTTGAATAATAGTGGTATTAACTGGGCTTACCTGTAGGCACATAGATATTATCCTATCACAGACAGCGTTGTACCTCATGACTGATCTGGACATGTTCTTTTTGCCAATAAATGCAACACCATTCCTCTTCAATTTGTCATTTCTGGCATAGTAAACCATGTGGTTGTCAGATTCAAAATGGTCAATACCAGTCCATTTCAGTTCACTAATGCCTAAGATATTGATGTTTATGTGTTCCATTTCATTTTTGACAACTTCCAATTTTCCCAGGTTCGTACTTCGTACAGTCCATATTCTGGTTTTCAATAGATGTTTACAGCTGTTTCTCTTCATTTTGAGGTGTGCCCCGTGAGCAAATGAAGGTCCCGCAGCGTTTTCTCCCATGGGCTTTTCTCCATTCGCATCATCATGGTCAGCTCTACTTTGAGGAGGCAGCTCTTCCCCAGTCACATTTTGAATGTCTTCCAACCTGAGGGACTCATTTTCCGGCACTATATCTGACAGTGTTTCTCTGCTATTCATAAGGTTTTCAGTGATTAAATATTCAGAAGTAGTTTGTCACTCTTTCTTCCTAGTCTGTCTTCATCTGGAAGCTCATCTGAAACCTGCCCACTATGGGTGACCCTGGTGGTATTTAAAATACCAGTAGTATAGCTTTCAGAATCACAGCAACTCACAAGCCACCACAGTATGACAAACTGACATACTAGTGGTGGTGGGTGGATAGGTATTAGCTAATTCATGAGATAGATAACTAGTAAACACTTGCTTTTATATTAAAAATGATGTTTTTACCTTGATGACTATGTATATAAGGCAGCCAATAAAGGCAAGTAGGAATAAAGTAAGGAGAAAAAATATTTAGAATCTTGATATTCATTATTCACAGTGGGAAAGAAAATTGCTCGGCTCTTAAATTTGATAATGACGTTGATGATGAACTTCTCCATGAGACATATTGTTGCTACTCCAAAGAATATTTCCAAGAAAAGGGAAAGAAATTACAGAACTGGGTAAAGGGTTAAATAAAGACACAGGCAAATGCCCTTTTCATTATTTTCCCTAAAACTGATTTCTAGCACTCTCTCCTGTTTCAAGGGTTATTCGTAAATAGCTAAATAGCTACAGCTTTTGTTTCCATTATTTAGCAATTATGTTTGAGGGTTTTGCACTGGTAAACTAAACCATTTTGTTCATATGTTTGGTACTTGACCTCCATATAATGACCATCAGTTCACAGCTAGGATAATTTTTTCAGGTAATTTTATAAAGAAAGAGGTTCCTCACAATTTTTACGTACAAAAGCAAAGTATGATGCTACTGATAATGTTGCTGTCATTGCTAAGTGCCATCTAGTTAGTTCCAACTCATGTGGCATTGTATGTCTAGTGTTTCCAAGGAGAGCCTGGTAGGTTTGAACCTCCACCTTGTGGTTCAAATTGACCTTGGGTTCAGCATCACACCATTGTTGCATGTTGTGTTTGTTATTAAATTGTTTATACATTAACCTATGAATCTTCCATTCAATGAAGAATGTTGTGTTGTGTCATCATAGTGATTTGAATGTATACAAATATTGTATTTAAGATAAGTTAGAGATTTCTCACTGCAATATGTATTGTTAGGCAAAGTGATAAACATATTACACCAAAATAAAAGGGAGTGTACTGTTTTGACTTAGCAAAGAATGACATGAGTCTACATTATTCAATTAAAAATAATTATAATAGTTATTATACTGATTCACCTTTTTTCCACAACCACAAGCAGACCCTGAAATAAATTAAATATACATGGTTCACATAGGCATATAGTGACACTGGAAGGGTAGGGGAGAATGAAAAGGAAAATTGAAGACTGACAATAAGAAGAAAGGTATTAAGCCAGATATTTTGCTGAATGGAGCTTAAACCCTCAGGGAAAATCATTGAATTGTATAAAACATAAGCTTCAAAATTGTAGGAGGCAAAGGGGTTATAATAATTATAGTTTTGAATACAACAGACATTTACTGGTTAGAGCTGCTTCCAAAGAGACAAAATCCTAGCCAATACCAACTGATTGTGTCTGTTGGCAAAGCACATTCTGGCAACCTGAGGGCAACAATGTCCCATCAAGATGTAGGTGTCAATCACTGGAAGTCAGAATGGTGTATGCAGAAATGGTAAGTGGATCCAAAGGTGCTACATTCCACATCTGTATGGTATTGTTTACTATGAGCATTAAGAAAGGTCTGTTTAGCATTGAATTTTTGTTGCAACTTTCATCATTAATTTTATCTTTTAAAAATTCAGTTTGCAGACATTGATCAGAGTCTGTGTGATCTGGAGATGAACTATGCAAAGCAGTATTAACACGTAAGAAAAGTTTTGGAAATTACATTTGAAAATTTTACCAAAGCTCATTACCCTATATTAATTAAACAATTAATCAATAAATCCCTTGAAAACCATCAATAAATTCTTTCTATGTAAGGTATTTTACAGATACTGACCAACAAGTGTGTAGTCAGCTCTGTGCATGTTTTGCAAGTCTAAAATTAACTTTTTTTAAATTTATTTTATTTTTATTTAAGAACATGGTTTGACTAATTGGGTGAATTACAAAAGTAAGAAAAATAGAATATGGACAAATGTGTTTGATAATCATAAATAATCATGTTCTTCATATAAGATGGCGTTTTCAGAAGTTCATAGAACAATTCCATTGCCTTTCATTTAATCTCTGTATTTGATAGTTTCCAGAACTAAAAAATAAATTAAAAAAATAAAAATTCTTGATGAACCAAAGATCAGATATGCACTGTTTACAACAGCTGTTATTAATTACTCTCTTCCCTGATGACTGAAAAACAGATGTTATAATTAAGTGACAGAACATATTTCAGACAGAAGAAATAATATCCTTGTAGTAAGATATGTTAGTAAGTAGAATTAATCCATTGCTCAGAGAAAATTGCAAAATCATATTCATGTAGAACTTCTTATCCATGAAAGAGCCTCCGTTAGCAGGAACTGCTTTACTGTAATTTACTATCTAGTTATCCATTCACTCGAGAGTCCCATGACCTGTATTCTTGATCACAACCTTTCATGGAATATTCAAGGGAACAGAGTGAGATACTCTCAAAGTTCCTACCAAATAAAAGGCATATGAATGTCAAAATTAAACATTTTATTTTCATTGTGTATTTTATATATCTGAGAATAACTAAAGCTTTTGATAATGAAATACAAAAAAAAAAAAAAAATCAGAATAGAATTAACTTTAGAGTAACAAAGATTCTTTATGACCTCAAAATGAACTCTAAAGTATTTTCCGTCTTGAATCACTATAGTAGAGAGAAGTATGTAGACATTTATAGGAATGGAATCTTATGTTAGATGACCTGAAAAAATTATATATTGCTTGATAACCTAAATTCACATACATTTAAATCTATTTACACAATTTATGACAAAACAAATAAAGTAAAAAGCAAATCTACAACATTTGCTTCTTTTATATAGATGTAATATGTCAATGTGTTCTTAGAGTGAATAATAAGCAAAGCTCTTGCAAGCTATAAATCACTTTTGACTACTGCTCTCTTATTTTTTTTTCTGTCACAATACATTTTCTAAATAAGGCATTATGTTTATAGTAGTGGGATATATGAGTCAATAAATAGCTCTTGATGGTGATAGAATGCCAAAACAAAGCTGAAGTGTTTGATAACTAACAAACCATCTGTTTGTAGTATATATAAATATGATGGACATTATTCCCACCAGGCTAAATTTTCACACAATAAAGGAATTAGCAATTGAACATAGTTGTTTCCAAAGCTCTACTACTGTTTGGAATTGACTTAATAATTTGTCAACAAAGAAAATAATTAAAGAAAATTAAAGCACACTATGGAAAAACTCAGTATAGAGCTATTTCCTATTGCAAATATATAGATATCTTATTCTTTATGTATCTCAGTATTAGAAAATTTCTCATATTTACTAATGTATCTTTGTACCATTTGCAATAATGATGCAAAGCCTTTCCTTTTGACTTCTATTGCCACATTTCAAAACTACACCTGTGAACATTTTAGCAGTGTAAAAATTTTAATTCTATAAGTCAGCACATGCATAGAAATAACTAAAGGGTATATATTGAGAAACCAATCTATGCTATATTGTTATTGTTGTTAAGTGTTGTCAAGTCAGCCCTGACCCATAGTGACCCTGTATAGGATTTTCAAGGAGCAGCGGTGACTTTGTACCACCAACCTTGTAATTCAGACAAATTTTTTCAGTCCAGCACATGAACCCACAGTGCCACAACAGGGCTCCATATGATATATACATGCACATAAATAAGAGGATAAGTAAAGTGTTGCTAAAATTATAGAAACCTTTATTAAACAAAAATACAAAAATGTTCTGAATATATTTATTGTTGTTATAGATAGGTGCCATCTAATCTGGTCCAACTCACAACAAGCCTATGATACACAACAGAACGAAACACTTCCCAGGCCTGTGCCATCCTCACAATTGTTATGTTTTAGTCCATTGTTGCTGCCACTGTGTCAATTCATCTTGTTGGGGGTCTTTCTCTCTCTCTCTCTTTTTTATTTTTTTGCTGACCCACCAGTTTTCCAAACATGTTTCTCTACAGGGACCAATCCCTTTTAATATAATGCTCAAAGTACGAAAGACAAGGTCTTGCCATTCTTGATCCTATGGAGTTCTGCCTGTACTTCTTTCAAGACAGCTATGTTTGTTTTTCTGGCAATCCATGGTGCTTTCAATAATCTTCACCAACACCGTAATGAAAATGCATGTATTTTTCTTCAGTCTTCTTTAGTCATTTTCCGACTTTCACATGCATCTGAAGTGATTGAAAATAACCTCGCATGGGCCAGGTGACCTTCAATCTTCAAACTAACACCTTTGCTCTTTTTCTTTTCTTTTTTTTTTTTTTTTAAGTTTTCATTGTAAATTGAATGATTGTTTACATGGGAGAGCATCAGCTTTACATTAATCCTATCATATTTTGTATCATTGCAACGATTACAATCCCCTCCATGTATCATCATTCAACAGCATCTGCTTCCAATCCCTCTGTTTTTGTTTGTTTGTTCGTTTTGGATGTACACACTTAGGAAGAGCTTCACTGTATAACCATTCATATAGCCAAAGGGTATGCCCTGCATGCCAGCACCCCCAGCCACCAGCTCACAACACCTCTCCCTCCTTCAGTCTAGAGTACCCAATCATGTTGTCTCTCCACATCAGTGTTTCTGCCTCCATCTCTGGTGTCACTGCTTCTCTGGATAGGCTTCCACACTCAGCTCTTCTCCCTTGATGGTCCCAATGTCCTCCACCCCTCCTAGACTGCAAGACCAACCACTCCCCTCCTTTCGTTACAAAACATCTACCTTTACATTTACAACAAATCACAATCAGTCCTGACAGCAATTATTCACTATTGAACCACAAGAGTCTTATCCCCAGCTCCTTTAACCAGTCCAGTCTAGACAGGTTGGAAACTACTCTGTGGATATTCTACCTTCCCCACACCCTCTGAAACTAAGCTCCCTCATGAAAACTTGTAAGACAGTCTCTTCATGCCTTTTTTGCTGCCCCCCTCATCCCGCATTATGGGAAGCCAATGTCTAAGTTGCCCATACCTGCCAACCCTGTGTACAGAGGGGGTGGGAATGATCCTTGCTTTAAAGATTTGTTCCCCTTTTTAAGCTACTACATCCATAAATATAGATCAAGTTTATAAAATTGTAATGGATTACACTTTTTGCCCCTTCTTTTTTTGTCTAGTCGAGTTCTGATCATCCAGCCATTGAAGCTAAGTTAAAATGGGTACTATCTGCAAGTATGGGCATTCTTGTGCATCTTCCCTTGCTTCATATCAGCTGGATGCTTCACCCTCCACTCTTGTCTTCTGTGACTGTGTCCTTGCCCATGGGCTCAGGAACCCCCAGGTCTCGCTATACTGCTGGTCAAGCAGGGCACAATCCAGGTTGACAGGAGGCTATTGAATGTGGTTGGACTTAGCTCACAACTTCATTGCTGGTTTTCCCCCACTTTCAAATATTGGTAGACCAATGTGGTCACCAGGAAGATTACATGCCTGCTTATGTATTCCCTTTGAGTTCCAGGTTCGGAAGGGGGGTTTTCCTCATGGGACTTGATTGCTTGCCTTGATGGGCCCCAAGCAAACAACTTGCTTGTTCCTGTAGGAGTCAATCACATGACCATTATTCTTTCTGATTTTCCTGCTGGTCTTTCTTTCAAGAAGTATCTTCTGTTCCTCTAGCTGCTCCAGGATGGTCTGCTTGTCTTTTCAAGTGGAAATTTCTTACCTCAGAAGATTCTGGATGGGGATCAGGATTCCACATATGGTCTTATGCAATGCAAAGGATCCACAGGAAGCCTCTTTCATTGGCCAAGTTCTAGCCCCATTTTAGGTATTCCAATAAGTTTTTGTTTATTTATATTTTGGCTTTCATGATGGCAGATCAGGTAGACATGCAGTGAGGAGCTCTGTCAGCAACAACACAGAATACCAGACCAAGCAAGCTCAGGGGATGGTGCTAGAATTTTGAACCACATATAAAGGAATATTAAGAAGCTTGGAAGGCTTACAGCTAGGGGAATTTGTAGCAGAGTCAAGAAAATCATTGCTTTATAAGTTGAGACACTCAGATGCTCCCAGAGCCACCATCCTGGGAGAGACCAAGCAGGGGAAGAATCAGAACAGCCATGAATGCCTGACAGAACAGCAGAAATACAGGGGTGGACATTCTTTTTTTGGTATCTGTTCATTGGTCTCTCATTATCTGCGCACCTCCATTCTGGTGACTAGAGGAGATGCCTGAGTGAGTGGACAACTCACCCCATCCCCTGGAGGGTTCTTCTATGCATGCACACAGATTGCTTCAAAACTTAAAGTGACAGTTTCCACTTAAAACTAAATGGCCACCACTTTGTCAGTTTGTCGTACTGTGGTGGCCTGTGAGTTGCTGTGATTCTGAAAGATATACCACAGGTATTTTAAATACCAGCAGGGTCACCCATGGTGGACAGGTTTCAGATGAGCTTGCAGACGAAGACAGACTAGGAAGAAAGAGTGACAAACTACTTCTGAATATTTAATTACTGAAAACCTTATGAATTGTGGAGAGAAACTCTCAGATATAGTACTGGAAAATGAGCCCCTCAGGTTGGAAGTCACTCAAAATATGACTGGGAAAGAACTACCTCCCCAGAGTAGAGTTGACCATAATAACATGAATGGAGTAAAGCACATGGGAGAAAAGCCAATGGGACCTTCATTTGCTGATGGGGCACACCTCAAAATGATGAGAAACAGCTGTAAACATCTATTGAAAACTGAAACATGGAAAGTATGATGTATGAATCTAGGAAAATTGTAAGTTGTCAAAAATTAAATTGAAGGCATAAACATCAATATCTTAGGCATTAGTGAGCTGAAATGGACTGGTATTGGCCATTTTGAATCTGACAACCACATGGCATGCCGGGAATGACAAATTGAAGAGGAATGATGTGGCATTCATCATCAAAAAGAACATATCTAGATCAGTCATGAGGTACAATGATGTTTGTGATAGGATAACATCCATGCACCTACAGGTAAGCCCAGTTAATACCACTATTATTCAAATTTATGCACCAACCACTAAAGCCAGTGAGGATGAAAGAAAAGATTTCTACCAATTTCTTCAATCTGAAATTGATCAAACATGCAATCAACATGTATTGATCATTACTAGTGACTGAAATGCAAAGGTTGGGAGCAAAGAAGAAGGATTGGTGGTTGGAAAATATGACCTTGGTGATAGAAATGATGCTGGAGAATGCATGAAAGAATTCTGAAAAACCAATGATTTGCTCATTTCAAATACCTTCTGTAGACAGCATGAGAGATGACTATACACATGGACCTCACCAGATGAAATACATAGAAATCAAATTGACTACATCAATGGAAAGAGACGATGGAAAAGCTCCATATCATCAGTGAAAACAAGGCCAGGGGCAGACTGTGGAAGAGACCACCAATTACTAATATGCAAATTCAAACTGAAGCAAATTGAAAACAAGTCCACAAGAGCCAAAATATGACCTTGACTATATCCCACCTGAATTTAGAGATCATCTGAAGAATAGATTTGATACATGAAACACTAAAGATCGAAGACCAGAAGAGTTGTGGGATGACATGAAGAACAGGAAGAAAGCAAAAATCATTGAGAAGACAAGAAAGAAGGAAAAGGTCAAAATGGATGTCAGAAGAGACACTGAAACTTGCTCTCCAATGTAGAGATGATAAAGCAAATGGAAGCAATGAGGAGTTCCAAGAGCTGAATGGAAATTTTCAAAGAGCAGATGGAAAATATAAAGCCAAATATTACAACAAAATTTGCAAAGATCTGGAATCAGAAAAGCAAAAAGGAAGAACATGCTCAGTGCTTCTCAAGCTAGGGGAACTGAAGAAAAAATTCAAGCCTCAACTTTCATTATAAAGAGTATCTGGGAAAATTATTGAATGATGCAGAAAGCATAAAGAGAAGATGGAAGGAATACAAAGAGTCATGGTACCAAAAGGGAATGGTTAATGTTCAACAATTTCAAGAAGTAGCATATGATCAAGAGCCAATGATACTGAAGGAGGATGTGCAAGGTGCATGAAGGAATTGGATAAGAACAAGGCACCAGGAATTGATGGACTACAACTTGAAATCTTTCAAGAAAGTGAGGTGGCACAGGAGACACTCATTCATATCTGCCAAGAAATTTGGAAGACCACTCTCTGGCCGACTGATTGGAAGAGATCTGCATTTGTGCCCATTCCAAAGACAGGTCACTCAACAGAATATGGAAATCATTGGGCGATCTCTTTGATACCTCATACGAGTAAAGTTTTGCTAAAGGTAATACAGAAACAGCTACAATCATACATTTACAGAGAAATTTCAGAGGTTGAAGCCGGATTCCGAAGAGGCCGTGGAATGAGGGATATCATTGCTGATGTCTAATGGATCTTGGCTGAAAGCAGAGAATATCAGAAAGATGTTTGCCTATGCTTTATTGACTATGCAAAGGCTTTTGATTGTGTGGCTCAGGACAACATTGCAAAGTATAAATATTCTGGAACACTTAATTGTGCCCATAAGGAATCTGTACCTGGACCAAGAAGCAGTTGTTTGAACAGAACATGGGAACACTGAATGGTTTAAAATTAGGAAAGGTGTATGACAAGGTTGTGTTCTTTCACCATACTTATTCAACCTGTATGCTGAGCAAATAATACGAGAAGCTGGGTTCTATGAAGAAAAACTTGGTATCAAGTTTGGAGGAAGACTCATTAACAACCTGAGATATGCAGATGATGCAACCTTGCTTGTTGAAAGTTAAGAGGGTGTAAAACATTTATTGATGAAGATCAAAGAGCACAGCCTTTGGTATGGATTACATCTCAATGTAAAGAAAACAAAAATCCTC
>NW_006408545.1:26790942-26800055 GCF_000296735.1 Chrysochloris asiatica | reverse complement strand
CTGCCAAAAGAACCAATAGATCTGTTTTGGAAGAAGTGCAGCCAGAGTGCTCCTTGGAGGCCAGGATGGCCAAACTTCATCTCTCATATTTTGGACATATTGTCAGGAATGACCAGTCACTGGAGAAGGATATCATATTTGGTATGGTGGAGGGTCAGAGAAAAAGAGGAAGATCCCTAACGAGATGAATTAGCCAAGTGGCAGCATCGATGGACTCAAGCGTGGCAACATTGGTGAGGTTGGCCCAGGATTGTGAAGTGTTTCGTTCTGCTGTGCATAAGGTCGCTATGGTTTGGTACTGACTTGATGGCAACTAACAACAACAACAACAACAATTAGTTATAGCCTAAAGACGGGCTTACAAGCTTTCTATAGTGATATTTCTGGCTATTCCTTTCTCTCCCTATCAAGTGTATACTTTTCAATAGTAGGCAAGAGAAACCAAGATTCATAAGACAATCAAGCATCTTAACATTATTTCCCTTCTTTTAACCATTCAAACCATGCCTCAATCCCTGTATCACAGAGCCCTGTTGTTCCAATGTTGAGCATACATCACTATTTACTTCTGCCCCACTTAGCCCAAGCAAATCTTCCTAAATGTTCTCCCATCCGCCTTGTTCTTCCATTCCCTGTCCTCTTCTTGTGTATTGACACCTCCCCCAACAACACCCAAACAATCCTGTGTCTATTTCCTTCCCTGTGCTCCACCTTCCCCTCCCTTCCCTCACCTCACCCCTCACATCCTGGTAACAAACAAAGAATTTTCTTTTTTCCCTTTCAGTGCTAACATCTTTGCTCTTGAACAGTTTAATGGGATCTTGTGCAGCATATTTGCTTAATGAAATATGTCATTTGGTTTCTTGACTGTTATTGCCACAATTGTTGATAATAAATCCAAGCAAATGAAGTAAGTCTTTGACAACTTAAATCTTTTCTCCATTCACCATGATCTTATTTATTGGTCCAGTATGAGGATTTTTTCTTTCTTTGCACAGAGGAGCAATCCATTCTGAAGGCTGTAATATTTGATCTTCATAAGTGATTCAAGTCTTCTTCACTTTGAGCATGCAAGTTTGTACCATCTGCATATTGATGTTGTTGTTATCATTAAGTGCTTTTGAGTCAGTTCCAATGCATACAAACCCTGTCTAGGGTTTCCAAGGAGCAGTTGATGAGTTTGAATTGCTAATCTTGCAGTTCAAACCTAATGTGTTCTTTTCCTACAGCGTTGCACAGGTAGTTAATGAATTTTCTCCCAATCTTGATGCCATGTTCTTCTTCATATAACCTAGTCTATCTGATTGTTTGCTCAGCATACAGATTGAATAAATACGATGAACAGATACAACCTTGATACATACCACTCAGTAGGTCTTGTTCAGTTCAATACTTCCTCTTGGTGTTCGCATAGGTTCTTCTTGAACACAATTAAGAACTAGGGGCTATCCATGCTTCACAATGCTATCCATAGTTTGATATGATCCACCTAGTTGAATGTCTTTACTTGTTCAATAAAGCACAAGTAAATATCTTTCTGGTACTCTCTGATTTCAGCCAAGATTCATCTGATGTTAGCAATGATATCCCTCCTTCCACATTATCTTCTAAATCCAGCTTGATTTTCTAGTAGCTCCCTGTGACTGCACTGCTATAATTGATTTTGAATTGTCTTTATCATAATATTACTTACTTGTGATATTGTTTTTATGATTTCTGCATTCCTTTGCAATTGGCACAAACATGGATCTTTTCCAATTGATTGAGTATATTTCTTGATATAGATGAATAAGTACCTCCAGTACTGCATCAGGTTGTTAAAACATTTCATTTTGTAGACTGTCAATTCCTGAAGCTTTATTTTTTGCCAATATCTTCAGTGCTGCTTGGATTTCTTCCTTTAATAGCATCATTTCTTGATGTTATGCTGCCTCTTGATATGATTGAACATTGACCAATTCTTTTCGGTACAGTGAGTCTGCATATTCCTTCTATATTCTTTTGATACATCCAGTCTCACTCAATATTTTTCCCAAAGAATCCTTCAGTATTATAAGTCAAGGATTTAATTTTTTTCAGTCCTTTCAGCTTCATAAATGCTGAGTGTGTTCTTTCCTTTTGATTTTCTAACTCCAGATCTTAGTACATTACATTATAATACTTGATTTTATCTTCTCGAGCTGCCCTTTTCAGTTCAGTTCTTTAACTTCATTTTTTATTCCTGTTACGTTAGCTTCTCTATGCTCAAGAACAAGTTTTAGACTCTATTCTAACATCCAATTTTGTCAGGTTTCTTTTTCTGTATGTTTAGTGATTTTTTTGCTCTATTCCTGTGTGATGTCATTCCACAACTCTTCAGATCATTAGTTTCTCATGCATAAAATCTGTTCTTGAGATGTTCTATAAATTTAGGTGGGATATATTTACAACCATATTTTGGCTCTCCTGAAGTCATTTTTATTTTTGAACTTGCATATGAGCAATTGATGATCTGTTCCATCATCAGCCCCTGGCCCTGTTTTGACTGAATTTATTGAGTTTCTCCATTTGTCTTTTTTCACATATAGTCATTTTAATTCCTGTGTATTCCATCTAGTAAGGCTGATGTATATGGGCCTTTTATGTTGTTTTAAAAATGTATTTGTAATAGATAAGTTGTTGGTCTTACAAAATTCTAACATGTAATCTCCAGCATCATTTCTATCATCAAAGGAAAGTCCCAAAAGTTTTGCGGCATTCACGTCATTATGGTAAACTCTACTTTGAAGAGGCAGCTCTTCTGAAATTGTATCTTGAGTGACTTACAGCCTGAAGGGCTTATCTGACAATGTTCTGCTGCTATTTATAATGTTTTCATTATAATACTTCTGATACTATATCTAACAATTTTCTGCTACTATATCTGATACTATATCTAACTATATTCTGATACTATATCTAACAATTTTCTGCTACTATATCTGATACTATATCTAACTATATTCTGATACTATATCTAACAATTTTCTGCTGCTTTTCATAATGTTTTCAGTAACTAAGCATTCGGAAGACTTTGTCTTTCCATTTTCCTAGTCTGTCTTAGTCTGGAGGCTCCATTGAAGCCTGTCCATCATGTGTGGCCCTGCTGTATTTAAAATACCAATGGTATAGCTTCCAGCATCACAGTAACACAAGTCACTGTAATACAACAAATTTTCAGACCAGTGGTGGCAGTAATTCCTTGGTGTTTGGAATTTTGAGCTCACATCATTCAAGGTTTAAAATGGAAACATATGAACCGTGATGGTAGTTATTCATCTAATTGACCACTCACTATTGCACCAGCATACTGGCTTTTCTGTAATAGGAAGATGATTGATTGATTATTCTTTTGCTCCAAGATTAACTTTTCTTATAATCTAAACTCTCAAACATAAGGAAACCACTGTGTTTTCTTTCTTAGACTAACTCTCTACTAATATTTTACTACAACATTTGAATATGAAATAGCATCTAGAAGCCCCATTGGTCACACTAGATGTACACAAGAACATTATGTCATTCCTCTCATGAAGTGAAAGGATACAGACTGGAGAATATAGAGCCATGGTTTTCAAATGTTTGGGTTGTTCATTTTCCCCCTCAAATGAATATTAGTAACTATGGATGTCAAAGTCAAGATTGTTGTTGTTGTTGTTGTTGTTATGTGCCGTGGAGTCGGTTCCGACTCATAGCGACCCTATACAGGGTTTCTGAGGCTGTAAATCTTTATGGGAGAAGAACACCCCATCTTTCTCCAGCGGAACAGCTGGTAAGATATATGTGTGTGCAATTCTTCTTCAGATAGTTCAAAAGTCTTGGTATAGATAAAGAGAATGTGATTAAGAGGTTAATTTGTTATTTTCATTTTGCTGCATGGGTACATAAAAGATAAAGCAGGGGAAGTAGGTAAAGGTACATCAAAGACTGTGTCCAAATTTGGAAGAATCTTTGTTGAGTAAGTAAGAAAGCAAACCTTAGGAAAGATTAATTTGGAGAATAAAATAGAATGTTGTTGTTGTTAGGTGCTATTGAGTCAGAACCAATCCATAGTGACCTTATGCACAACAGAGCAAAACACTGCCTGATCCTGGGCCAACCTCACTACTGTTGCCATGCTTGAGTCCATCGATGCTGCCACTTGGTCAATCCATCTCGTTTGGGGTCTTCCTCTTTTTCTCTGACCCTCCACCTTACCAAACATGATATCCTTCTTTAGCGACTAGTCCCTCCTGACAATATGTCCGAAGTATGAGAGACAAAGTTTGGCCATCCTGGCCTCTAAGGAGCACTCTGGCTACACTTCTTCCAAAATGGATCTATTGGTTCTTTTGGCAGCCCATGACACTTTCAATATTCTCCTCCAACACCATAACTCAAAAGCATCAATTCTTCTACGGTCTTCCTTATTCACTGTCCAGCTTTTGCATGCATATGAGGTTACTGAAAATACCAAAGGAACTAATTTGTAGCATTATAATGATATGAAAGATATGATTAATAGGAACAGCTAAGAATTATTTAGTTATGACAGCCAGAATGTTCTTTAGAAGCAAATGTAGCAAAACTTTGTCCTTCACATTCCCAATATGTTATCAGAAGGGCCCAGGCCCTGGAGAAGGACATCATGCTTGGTAAAGTAGAGAGTTAACTAAAAAAAGGAAGACCTCTAATGGGTTGGCACAATGTCAGCAACAATGAGCTCAAAGGTAACAATTGTGAGGATGATGCAGGACTATTCAGTGTTTCATTCTGTTGTTCATAGAGTCTCTTTGAATCAGAAACAACTCAAAGGCACCTAACTACAACACTGTGCCATGAAAGGAACCCTGGTGGAACAGTGGTTAAGAGCTCAGTTGCTAATTGAAAGGCCAAGGTTTGATCCCACCATTTGTTCTTTAAGAAAAAGATATGGCAGTCTGCATCCATAAAATTTCAGCCTGAGGAACCCAATGGGGTGGTATTCCTCTGCCCTATCTGGTCAATATGGAGTCCTGGTGTGGCACTGGGGATTGATGTGCTCAACTGCAAAGCCATTTGAACTGCAAGGTCAGCAGTTCAAGCTCACCAGCTGCTCCTCCAGAACCCTATACAGGGTCGCTATGGGTCGGAATTGACTAGATGGCACTTAACAACAACATATGGTCAATATGAGTCAGCACTGCTACAACGGCAGTGAGTTTGGTTTGGTTTATATTACAGGAAATGTCATTCCTACTTATTATAAATCCTTTCAACAAACATAATGCAAATACCATTTTTAGCTCAATTTTTAAATGAAGTAAATTGAAGACAATTAATTAATTGTTCAAGGTAACTCAAATAGCAAGTTAAAGAAACTGGACAAATTAAAGAAACTGGATGTCAAAATGTGTTTAAAAATGTGGTGAACTTGGAATAAATGAGTAAGAGAAAGGAAAAGATATGATGCTAATTGTCAGATGTAATATTAGAGTCTAAAATTTCAAAAGTAGATTACTTCAGTTAACAGCCAGAAGTAAATATAGCCAATGGATTACGTTGGTAAAATGAGAAGTGTTAATGTAATACAGGTTTCATAATTGCTCTTTGGAGCCCTAAAATATAAAAATAATTTCAAGTAACTGCTGAGAAGAGGATTACTATTTAATATCTATTTCCCCTTTCTTATTCTCTTAGTTCAAATCATATACCTGAAGGGTATTTTTGTCTTAATTTGTTCATTTTTCTAATAACTCTATAACAAATCATGTGAGGGAAATATTATCTACATTTTCCCTTATAGTAAGAAATCTCTTTGAAGAATTCTTACTGAGAACTGAAAAGAAATGATGTTAACATTGATAGTATGAAACTATTAGGGTGAAAAGTAAAAGGAAGTTTATTTAAAGAAGCTTCACATAGAATAATTGTAATTCAGAGTGAATATTTTAAAAAAATAGATGGGCCATGTATTCAAAGAAAATGATCAAGAAGTGTGTATTGGCTTCCCACTGCTGCTGCAATAGAAATGTCACCACTTGGTAGCTTTAAAAAATATATAAATTTATTTTTGCACAGTTCAGGAAGCTCAGAGTCTGAACTTGAGGCACCAGCTCTTGGGGGAAGCACTCTTTCTTTCTCTAGGATAAAATCTCTGTCTCTTTCAGCTTCTATAGTTGCTAAATTCCTCAGTTCCTATTGTGTTTCTTTCTCTCTTTTTTTGTTTATAATATGGTCTTTTTGGAGTCCTATTGTGGCACTGTTGAATAAACACTGGACTGCTAACTCAAGGTTGATGATTTAAAACTCACGGTGAATCCTTGGAAACCTTGTAAATGGTTGCTATGAGTTGGAATCGACTCAATGGCCCTTAAGCTACAATATGATGTTTTTAAAACTCAGAAGTGGTTTAACCTCATTGACATAACAAGAAACCTTTATTTCTAAACAGAATTGCATCCACAGGCATAGGGGTTAGGAATCCAACAAGTTTTGGAGGGATGTAATTCAATCTATAACTAGTTGGCTGATGGTGATGTTGTTGTTGTTAAGTGCCAATGAGTCGGTTATGACTCAGCAACCCTGCGTAGAGTTTCCAAGGAGCAGCTGATGAGTTCGGACTGCCAACATTGTGGTTATAAGTCCAGTGCTAATTCTACAGTGTCATATCAAGGACTGTAGTAGTCAAGAAATGTTGCTTTTGTTAGCTGTTGACAAGAGATCCAAGGGTTGAAAGCAGAATAACATGAATGGAGCAAAAGAATAGACTGAGAAAACCTTATTCTTATTCAAGCCTTTTATTGCATCATGAAAACACCATTATAGAGTTGTTCCATAGGGTTTCTGATACTGTAAATCTTTATGGGAGCAAGCAGCCTCATCTTTCTATAGCACAGAAACGTTAGATTTAAAATGAGAAAGGTTGGGTTTGAACTACCAATCTTGCAGTTAACAGTTTAGTGTTTAACCCACTATGCTACCAGTTAAAGCAAGGCAATAATGAAAAGTATTTTTTTAAAAAATGATATGTGAAGACATTTTTTAACGATTGAATGTGATACCTTTACAGTGCATATTTTGAATAAATAAACGTGAGAACTGACTATAGACATGTAATTGCAGAAGTAATCTCATACAGATATACATGTGATAATCTATGTATACCTACTCTTTGCTTATTGCTTAGGTTCCAAAGACCAGATCTTTAAGTAAAAATCAACATTATGCTAAACTTCAGTCAGCAAACTTTCAAGAGTCATTGCGGAGGTGGCCACATGGGCCTACGCCCTTCACTACTGCCACCATTCACAACTCTATCATCTCTGTGCTATGACATGACATTCATACTTAGGTCAGGATTAGCAGCCAAGAGGGGTCTGGCCTACCAGATCGCCACTGAAATGTCCATCTACTCAGTGGCCACCTCCTGTCTCTAGCACTCCCTAGAGTGCCACATATACACCCCATCTGGCACTTTATGTTGCTTTCTTGCAGACTCACAATTCCATGATTCTGTGACTGTGGCCTCTTTTTTTTTTTTTTTTTTAACTTTATTCATATTCATGGTTGGGAAGGGATGTGGGATGTGAGGGATCAAGGACTTAGAGGTCAGAAGGGAGTCACTGTCAGCAGTTCAAAACTACCAACTACTCTGCAGGAGAAAGATAAGGCTTTCTGCTCTCATAAAGATTTACAGCCTCGGAAACTCTGTTCAGAGTTGCTTTGGGTCAGAACTGAATCAATGGCACTGAACAAAAACAACAAACATCTTTCTGATATTCTCTGCTTTCAGCCAAGGTCCATTAGACATCAGCAACGATATCCCTCATTCCATGGCCTCTTCTGAATCGAGCTTGAACCTCTGGAAGTTCTCTGCCAATGTATGATTGTAGCCATTGCTGTGTTATCTTTAGCAAATCTTTACTCGCATGAGATATCAAAGAGTTTGTCCAATGATTTCCTCATTCTGTTGGGCCACCTTTCTTTGGAATGGGCACAAATATGGATCTCTTCCAATCAGTTAGCCAGATTGTTGTCTTCCAAATTTCTTGGCACTGATGAATGAGTGCCTCCTGTGCCACCTCACTTTCTTGAAAGATTTCAATATTGATTCCATCAATTCCTGGTGCCTTGTTCATTGCCAATTCCTTCAATGCACCTTAAACTTCCTCCTTCAGTAACATTGGCTCTTGACCACATGCTACCTCTTGAAACGGTTGAACATTAACCATTTCCTCTTGGTACAGTGACTCTGTGTATTCCTTCAATCTTCTTTTGATGCTTTCTGCATCATTCAATAATTTGCCCAGATAATCTTTCAATAACTAAACTCAAGTCTTGAATTTTTCTTCAGTTCCCCCCAGCTTGAGAAATGCTGAGTGTGTTCTTCCTTTTTGGTTTTCTGATTCTAGATCTTTGCACATTTTGTTGTAATATTTGACTTTATCTTCTCAAGCTGATATTTGAAATTTCCTGTTCAGCCCTTGTACTTCTTCGTTTCAGTGTTTTTTTGACCTTTTCCTTCTTTCTTGTCATCTCAATGACTTTTTGCTTTCTTCATGTATGATGTTCTTGATGTCATCCCACAACTCTTCTAGTCTTCGGTCCATAGTGTTTAATGTATCAAATCTGTCCTTCGTATGATCTCTAAATTCAGGTGGGATATATTCAAGGTCGTATTTTGGCTCTCATGGACTGCCAGGGACCAGCCTTGACACAATTATTAGGAGGGGCTCGATAGAAGGGTGTGGAGTCTGCAAATGAAAAATAAAATAAAATAAAATAAAATAAAATAAACTCAAAGAGTCAATGGGTCATTTTGAGTCTCAGGCAGATGGTGGTAATGGCTCTCTTCTAATGACTCCTCTGGTGACCGCTGCCTTGACTGTTTATTTCAAAATTGTTGCTTCTTGTATCCCATTTAGAACATACTATGATCTCATAACAGTCACTTACAAGCAGTTACAAATCAATCAAATATTATATTGTTACATCAACAGTACAAGAGGAACACAAGGTCACCAAACATTCCTGTGTCTCTATACTCCTTGTTGTTGTTGTTGTTAAGTGCCGTTGAGTCGGGTCCGACCCATAGCGACCCTGTACAGGGTTTCCGAGGGTGTAAATCTTTACGG
>NW_006408545.1:26788557-26790512 GCF_000296735.1 Chrysochloris asiatica | reverse complement strand
CTACTTTCTAAAAGCCTTAATGTCCTTGACTAAAACCACCTGGACTGTTTCTTACAATTTTAAGCTTGAATTGCTAAAACTTAGCTAGTGTGGTTATATCTAATGTTAAAACTTATTGTTAATGTAAAAAACAATTTTTATAACTACATGAGATTGAATATAGTGTGAAAGTTAATGTTAATGTGAAAGGAAACTATTATAACATGAGGTTTGCTTAAAGTATCTAATGATTATGCAAGATTTTCTAAAACTTCTTATAAGGAAATCAGAAATAAACTGTTTTTTCAAGGGAAAGCTAGAAACTACAGTTCCCCTGCATGAATCATTCCTTGTAGCTCTGCTAACCAAAGGGGGCATTCATTGTTGCTCTGCTAAACAATGAACTTTTCATGCATAAGGCTTCTCGCAGTTCTGCTCCTTGGCAGGATGGTGTCCGCCAGTGGACTTGTTTTCATTTTCTTCAGTTCAGTTTGAATTTGCAAATGAGTAATTGATGATCTGTCCCACAGTCTGCCCCTGGCCTTTTTTTGACTTATGATATGGTGTTTTTCCATCATCTGTTTCCACAGATGTAGTCAATTTGATTTCTATGTATTCCAGCTGGTGAGGTCCATGTGTATAGTCTTCCCTTATGTTGGCTAAAGAAGGTATTTGAAATTAACAAATCATTTGGTTGTGCAGAATTCTATCATACATTCTCCAGCATCATTTCTATCACCAAGGCCAAATTTTCCAATTACTGATCCTTCTTTGTTCCCAATCTTTGCATTACAATCACCAGTAAAGATCAATACATGTTGATTGCATGTTTGATCAAGTTCAGATTAAAGAAGTTGGTAGAATTCTTCAATTTCATCCTCACTCGCTTTAGTGATTGGTGCGTAAATTTGAATAATAATTGTATTAACTGGTCTTCTCTGTAGGCGCATGGATATTATCCTATCACAGGCAGTGTTGTACCTCATGACTGATCTGGATATGTTCTTTTTGACAATGAATACACCATTCCTCTTCAATTTGTCATTCCCAGCCTAGTAAACCATGTGGTTGTCAGATTCAAAATGGCCTATAGCAGTCCATTTCAGCTCATTAATGCCTAAGAGATCAATGTTTATGTGTTCCATTTAACTTTTGACAACTTATAATTTTCCAAGATTCATACTTTGTACATTCCATGTTCTGATTTTCAAAGGATGTTTACTGCTTTCCTCTTCATTTTGAGTTGTGCCCCATCAGCAAATGAAGGTCCTGCGGGCTTTTCTCCCATGGGCTTTACTCAATTCTCGTTATCACAGTCAACTCTACTTTGAGGAAGCAGCTCTTCCCCAGTCGCATTTTGCCTTCCAGTCTGAGGGGCTCATTTTCCAGCACTATATCTGATAGTGTTTCTCTGCTATTCAGAAGGTTTTCAGTGACTAAATATTCAGATGTAGTTTGTCACTCTTTCTTCCTAGTCTGTCTTCATCTGGAAGCTCATCTGAAACCTGTCCACCGTGGTTGACTCTGTTGGTATTTAAAATACTTGTGGCATACCTTTCAGAATCACAGCAACTCACAAGCCACCATAGTATGACAAACTGACAGACGAGTGGTGGCTGTTTGGTTTTAAGTGGAAAGGCAATCTTTTGTTTTACAGTATATACAATGCATAAGTTAAGGATTAAAGTAAATGAAAATAAAGACAACAAAATTAAGCTAAGGGAAAGATATTTCATGGTTGGTAATAAAATAATCATTATGGGAGGTTATAAAGTTAAATAATATGATATGGATTTTAAATCAGCTGCCTAATTAATTATTCAACAAAAGCCATGTAATTGCAACCAAAGGCAATTTCATAAAGGATGAGATCTAAAAGACTGAATTATAATTATATTATAAATTATTAGTATTTTAGAATTTTTAGATAAAACTATTTGTGTTACATACTGATGAGAGAAATGTGGACATATTTA